>NC_142471.1:90891612-91046370 GCF_049115385.1 Moschus berezovskii | reverse complement strand
AAAGAGAGTCAGATGATGCAGTGTAAGAAAGATGCCGTTCCTGGCTTTCAAGATGGGAGGGGTCACAGAACAAGGAGTGCAGGCAGCTTCCAAAAGCCTGAAAAGGCAAAAGAATGGGCTCATTCTCAAGCCTCTAGAAGGAAGCCCTGTCAATACCTTGACTTTAGCCTAGTGAGAACCGTTGTAGACTCCTGACTTCCAAATAAATTTGTATCAGTTCAGTTCATAAATTTGTATGGGTTTTTAAAAAATTCTGTTTTTAGTTGGAGAATAATTACTTGACAATATTAATGAATTTAATGATCTTCGCCATACATAAAAATGAATTGGCCATCTGTATATATAGGTCCCCTCTCTCTGGAGCCTCCCTCCCACCCCACCCCATCCCATACCGAGGTCGTCCCCGAGCACTGGATTTGGGTTCCCTGTGTCAAACAGCAAATTCCCTCTGGCTGCCTGTTTTATTAAAACATACGGTGAAGTATCTGTTTCAGTGTTACTGTCTCAATTTGTTCCTCCCTCTTCTTCCCTTACTGTGTCCCAAAGCCTGTCCTTTATGTCTGTCTCATCTGCCGTCTTGCGAATACAGTCATCAGTACCATCTTTCTAGATTCCATCTATATGCGTTAATATATGATATTTGTTTTTCTTTTTCCGACTTTCTTCACTCTGTATAGTAGACTACTGGGCATATACCCTGAGGAAACCGTAATTGAAAAGGACACATGTACCCCAGTGTTCATTGCAGCACTATTTACAATAGCTAGGACATGGAAGAAATAGCTAGATGTCCGACAGATGAATGGATAAAGATGTGGTACATACACAATGGACATTACTCAGCTACGAAAAGGAACATATTTGAGTCCATTCTAATGAGGTGGAAGAATCTAGAGCCTCTTATACAGAGTGCATGGGTTTTAAAAAAGCATTTTACTTATCAGATAAATAAACCAAATGTATTTATTTGAGTCAAGTCTTAGTTGTGTCCTGCAAGACTTTCTTTGTGGCACACTTGCTTCTCTCTAGTTGCAGTGTGGGCTTAGTTGCCCTGTGGCCTGTGAGATCCTAGTTCCCTGACCAGGGATTGAACCTGCATCCCATGCATTGCAAGGCAAGGGATATTCTTAACCACAGGACCACCAGGGAAGTCCCTAAATTTGTATGGTGTTAAGCCACTAAGTTTGTGGTCGCCTTTTGCAGCAGCAGCAGGAAACTCATCCACAGAAGGGAGAGCATGGTTCTGGATGTGGGAGTCTGGTGTTGGTCAGGAACCAAGGCACAGCCAGCTGGCTGTAGACTCCACATGGGGGGGAGCCCCTCCTTCTCCACTGCAGCCATGATATTCAGGGACAGCTGTCAGTGATGGCGCTCCAAGCTTTAGTTCTCGGGGTACATGCTGGGTCCTAGGATTAATGAGAGAGGGTCAGTCACTCTGCAGCACCACAAGCAGACCATCTTTCCCACCATGTCCTGCAGAAACAGGGCACTTGGGGTGGAGGGGCCCTGCTGTATGGGAGCTGTCAGCAGACAGGTCACCTGAAGGGTCAGGGGCGGGTGCTGAGTACTCCATCTGGGCAGCTTGATTCCCAGGGGTTCGTGGCCAGGCCACTATTGGGTGCTCCCCCCGACCTCCAATCCACCTCACAGACACTGAGTCAAAAGCCAGTCAAGGAGAGGAGAAAGGAAAGGGCTGTCAGAGCTCCAGGAGTGTCACTGACGCTGTCGTTACATCAGAGAAGGCCTGTTTCTGGAACAAGAGCTCAGGTGCAAGCCCTCATGCCACACTGTCAGTGATGATGGTTTAAAATGCCATCAATCTAACAAGCTGTTAAGCAGAACATGTCCCATCTTGCTCACTTGAGAGCTGCACCTTCATAAGAACAATTTAAATATTTGCTAAAATTTTAGATATATGTTAAACATTAACACATTAAAATAAATATCATAAGTTAAAATTTGTTTGACTGTACTTTTTGCATGACAGGAAGTTGGCAGAACATCAGAGATGACCAAATGTTATTCTTGTATATATGTACGCATACAGCTGATGGGTCACTCATGGATGCTGAGTGATAGAGCAGAGATGCATAGTTCATAAATTATACACTGATGGTAGGAAGTTTACATTTCCTGTTTTTATTTAAGCAAAATTATTAATTCTATTGTCATAGTAAAGATTTTCACCTAACTTACATATTATATGGAGTAAAGTCACATTAGACCTCTCTTGAGTAATCATAGTTCTTCAGTTCAGTTCAGTCACTCAGTCGTGTCCGACTCTTTGCGACCCCATGAATCACAGCACGCCAGGCCTCCCTGTCCATCACTAACTCCCAGAGTTCACTCAAACTCATGTCCATCGAGTCGGTGATGCCATCCAGCCATCTCATTCTCTGTCGTCCCCTTCTCCTCCAGCCCCCAATCCTTCCCAGCATCAGAGTCTTTTCCAGTGAGTCAACTCGTCGCATGAGGTGGCCAAAGTATTGGAGTTTCAGCTTTAGCATCAGTCCTTCCAGTGAACACCCAGGATTGATCTCCTTTAGAATGGACTGGTTGGATCTCCTTGCAGTCCAAGGGACTCTCAAGAGTCTTCTCCAACACCACAGTTCAAAAGCATCAATTCTTCAGCGATCAGCTTTCTTCACAGTCCAACTCTCACATCCATACATGACCACTGGAAAAACCGTAGCCTTGACTAGATGGACCTTTGTTGGCAAAGTAATGTCTCTGCTTTTTAATATACTATCTAGTTTGGTCATAACTTTCCTTCCAAGGAGTAAGCGTCTTTTAATTTCATGGCTGCAATCAGCATCCGCAGTGATTTTGGAGCCCAAAAAAATAAAGTCTGATACTGCTTCCACTGTTTCCCCATCTATTTCCCATGAAGTGATGGGACCAGATGCCATGATCTTTGTTTTCAAGCCAACCTTTTCACTCTCCTCTTTCACTTTCATCAAGAGGCTTTTGAGTTCCTCTTCACTTTCTGCCGTGAGGGTGGTGTCATCTGCATATCTGAGGTTATTGATATTTCTCCTGGCAATCTTGATTCCAGCTTGTGCTTCTTTCAGCCCAGCGTTCCTCATGATGTACTCTGCATAAAAGTTAAATAAGCAGGGTGACAATATACAACCTTGACGTACTCCTTTTTCTATTTGGAACCAGTCTGTTGTTCCATGTACAGTTCTGACTGTTGCTTCCTGACCTGCATACAGGTTTCTCAAGAGGCAGGTCAGGTGGTCTGGTATTCCCATCTCTTTCAGAATGTTCCACAGTTTATTGTGATCCACACAGTCAAAGGCTTTGGCATAGTCAATGAAGCAGAAGTAGATGTTTTTCTGGAACTC
This sequence comes from Moschus berezovskii, assembly GCF_049115385.1. NCBI lineage: Eukaryota > Metazoa > Chordata > Mammalia > Artiodactyla > Moschidae > Moschus > Moschus berezovskii. Next base: position 91,043,023 of record NC_142471.1, on the reverse strand, counting down.
TCTTGCTTTCTCCATGATCCAGCGGATGTTGGCAATTTGATCTCTGGTGCCTCTCCCTTTTCTAAAACCTGCTTGAACATCTGGGAGTTCACGGTTCACATATTGCTGAAGCCTGGCTTGGAGAATTTTGAGCATGACTTTACTAGCGTGTGAGATGAGTGCAATTGTGTGGTGGAGTGGAGGTGATGGAATTCCAGTTGAGCTATTTCAAATCTTGAAAGATGATGCTGTGAAAGTGCTGCACTCAATATGCCAGCAAATTTGGAAAACTCAGCAGTGGCCACAGGACTGGAAAAGGTCAGTTTTCATTCCCAAAGAAAGGCAATGCCAAAGAATGCTCAAATCATAGTTCTTAGTTTTTTATTATTTTCAAATTGGAGAAACTTTGTGAGTTATTTAATAGTAACTCCTGGAGTCGTCAATAAACTTCAAGCAATAGTTTGAGTCCAAAATGAATTGTAAATTGTACATATCACATTTACATATTATGATGGAATCAAATATGATAAAAAGGTGGTTCAGAGGTAGAAAGATGCAGGAGACACTGTCTCGATCCCTGGGTCCAGAAGATCGCCTGGAGAAGGAAATGACAACCCACTCCAGTATTCTTATCTGGAGAATTCCATGGGCAGAGAAGCCTGGCGGGCTATGGTCCATGCGGTCGCAAAGAATCAGACACTACTGAACGACCAAGCACAGTTAGCGATTTTAGTCATCTCTTAAAGCAGTGTCTAGATTTATTCAATGTTTCTTAATTCCTTTTTTCAACGTTTTCAGTGCTGGGATATTCTAAAGAAAACTGAAAATGTCACCAAGTGACTCAACTTTTTCAGATCTCTACTCAACTGAGACTATTTCTTATTCCATAATGACAAGAAAATATTCTCTATGGAAGATAACTTGGGAATTATTTTTATGTAGATATTCATAGTTACCCCATTATTTTTTTGGTACTAATTTCATTATAATTAATGGAATGCCACATATTTCACAAGTATGGGGAGGGAGGTGGGAGGAAAGTTCAGGATGGGGAACACGTGTACACCCGTGGCAGATTCATGTATGCATGCAAAACCAATGCAACATTGTATAGTAATTAGCCTCCAATTAAAATAAATACATTTATATTAAAAATTAATAATTAAAAAATGAAGTAGCTACACACACTATTCTTTTATTTTTGAACATTTCGATAATAGTATTGAGAGCAAGCAATAATATATACCAAGCAACAATGGATAATGCAAATTCAAGATTATTTCATTTTCCACCCATTTGCTTCTTTTGGTAGAGCTTCTGTTGTTTTGCTTAACTCTTCTCATATTTTGTTTAAATTAAATCTAGTTGCTCGAACAGCAATTAGTTGGCATTCTCATTGTATGTATGAGGGACCTTATAAAGTGAAATTTGATATAAGTTTGATGAAGCTGTTTCCATTTTGGGAAGATCCAGAAAATACTTTTTATACTTGCTTAATTATTCTGAAGGACACATCACTAGGGACCAATTTGAGATCATGTGTCCTAGTAACAAATCCCTACTGTGAGCTACATGTGGAATGCTTCTGAATTTTTTACAAAATTATGGCCCATACACCCTTTTCCTTACCAACTATGTTTGTGCCAATTTCATAGACTTACTCTCAACAATCTTTCAAATCAATGCCTAAGACTGAAAGTTCTTTTTCTAGTTCCTTAAAAAAAATACTGTACTTCTAGGTATGAAAACAATGCAATATGTTCTTGTTTTCTTCTTCAACAGAACACATAGCAGATGTTTGTTGTTCAATATGACTTTTGTCAGTGGTTACACTAACAGCCAGTTGCATTGAGTAATGTTTACTTATGTTTTCATGGTACATATGAATGATTCTCTCACTCTGTTTTCTGATACGTTAATAATTTAATTTAAACTTATCCATCCTAGATAGTGATTGCTTGTTTTATTACTTTTAACTGTCTTATATTTTTGGCCATTCTAACATAAAAATTGGAATTATTTCTATTAAACCTAGAAAAATTGTATTGTGTTCTGTAAATATTGTACTATTATTGCCTTAAAAAGTACCATAACTCTTGGACCTAAAAGAATATTTTTTCAAAACATCATAACAGAGTTCTAAACTGGTATTTACTTGTCATTGTTGATCATGATTGGTCATTTGTTATTTATTCAGCCCACTTTAAAATTTTCGGTGCTTGCATGTGTACTTTTTTTCATACGTGTATGAGTGACATTTTATATAGTTTTTAAAAGTCCCTATGCTTTTGGTCACAAATAACTTCTTTGGCCAAAGGTGATCTTGAAAATCGGTTGTAAATTATATAACACTTTATGTAACAGCATGCTTTGTCTTTCTCCTTGGACCAGGAACACCTGCTTTTAGAGGTTCTTTTTCCATTTGAGAGAACGTTGATATGAAATTAAACACTGAGTTTGCTGCCATACTCATCCAATGAAAAATTGAATTAGCTGATTTGAATTGGATTGTGTTTTGCTAGAAATATTATTTTGTAGTCAAAGTGGGTTTGATGCCAATTTTAGGATCATCCTACAATAAATGAGTGACACTCCAGAGAGTTCATCTTTCTCATCCAATTTGCTGATGTCATGAATGGATTTTTCTACATCTTGCAATGGACAGACCAGAGTTGCACCTTTTGCTTCTGAGTTGTGAATTCATTATGAACAATCCTCTTTTTCATTCTTATTGCTTTGATCAGTGGTTGAGTCTTCCTGTAGTAAAGAATGTGAAGTTTCAGGGATTTCATCTAAGCTCTTGAAGTTGTGAATTTTATTTGAATAATTCTCTGGCTCATTTTCATTTATTTGATCAGTAATTAAAACTTTATTAAATATAGAATTTATAATATCTAACTAGTAAATTTTGGATGGGTTATACCTGTCACAGGCTTCCCTGGTAGCTCAGCTGATAAAGAATTTGCCTGCTATATAGGAGACCCTGGTTTGATTCCTGGTTTGAGAAGATCCCCTGGAGAAGGGATAGGCTACCCACTCCAGTGTCCTTGTTTGGAGAATCCCCATGGACAAAGGAGCCTGATGGACTACAGTCCATGGAGTTGAAAAGAGTTGGACTCAACTGATTGACTAAGCACGCACGTGGACTTCTCATTTTATTATTATTATTTTTAGCTTAAAAATTTTTAGATGGGCCATTTATTCAAAGGTATTCTATTTATTTTTTCTTTTCAGTTTTTTCCTGAGCTCTACTTTCTTTTTTTTTTGTTCCTATCATGATCTTGCCTTATATTTATTCTCAATGTTTCAGAGATTAAAAATAAAATGTAGTTGTACTTAAAGTAAAAACAATTTACATATATTTATATCAAAAAGGAAATGAAAGCAAATGTGACAAAAGTCAACATTTTCCATGTTACTAAATTACTTCCTTTTAAAATAGTAAAAATCTCTATTAAAATCTAAGGGGGAAATGGAAAATATCATTAATGACTATAAAAAGTGAAACTATTTCTAAAGCTGAACTTTTATTTAACTTTGCAAATTTAGCTAATCATATTAGATAGTTTACAAATGCAGGATTACTTTCAATTCTAGCGTTCAATATCCGGTTGCAAGCACAGGCGTTGATACTGTGCTTCATTCTTGTTATATCTAGATCCATATATATGCAAATTTAAGAGTATTATGAATCATTTCACTATTGCAAAATGTTTTTCAGTACATCTGGTTCACAAAGTAGAAGATAAACAGGAAAATGGACTCTCAGCCTCACAAAGAATGCTTCATTATGCCAGAGCCTCTTGTGTTTGTCCTGTTCAGGAGAAAGCATTTGACAAGGTAATTAATTAGTTGTTTATCTTACCTAAGCATTTCTGCTGCTCAGCTCCTCCCCTGTTCTGAAGCTGTGTCTATTTCTGACAGCTACAGGTGGAACCCCAGACCTCATGGCATTTGTGCTCTGGTACTTTTCACTTCACGGACGTAGAGCAAGAAATGTATAGATGTGTTTCTCTAGGGCCTGAGCTGTGTATTCACTTAAGTGGATGCTTAGTGTTGCTGCCGGCACTAGACCAGCATCAACTGTCAGAGCTCCAGTGACAGAGGCACCGTGTATTCTTTATGTGTGTGTGTGTTTGTGTGTGTGTGATGCGCACAGCCCTCAGAACTGTGGCTTTCCTGGTGGCTCAGAAGGCAAAGAATCTGCCTGCAATGTGGGAGACCTGGGTTTAATCCCTGGGTCGGGAAGATCCCCTGGAGAAGGGAATGGCAACCCACATCAGTATTCTTGCTTGGAGAAGTCCATGGATAGAGGAGCCTGGAATGTTACAGTCTGTGGGGTCACAAAGAGTTGGACACAACTGAGTGACTAACAGTTTCACTTTCAGAGTTTCAGAGGCCCCGGAACAGAGGCCCCTCTGGCCTGAAACTAAGGGTGGCGCTGACCCTTAAATACTTTCATGGATGGAGATTTGGGAAACAAGGTTTTTAGTCTCTCCATCCATCAATCCATCTATCTTTTCTTCCATTCATTTACTCAAAACAAAAACAAAAGCCACAGAAACTACTCTCTGAAACCTCCTGTGTACCAGGTGAGCTTCCCAGGGTGCTAGTGGTAAAGAATCTGCCTGCCAGTGTAGGAGACATAAGAGACGCAGGTTTGATCCCTGGGTGGGGAAGATCCCGGGGAGGAGCCTGGACAGAGGAGCCTGGAGGGCTACGGTCCACAGCACTGCAAAGAGTCAGACAGGAGTGAAGTGACTTAGCACGTGCACATGTGTACCAGGTATTGTGCTAGGTGCTGGAGTCCCGGACTGAGGCATTGAGAACCCTTTTGGGGGAAGAAAATAGGGAAGGCTGAATGGATGGGTAACTTGGAGATGTTCTTGAGAGTGGGAGATCTCCAGAAAGAGAAGAGGGAGAGAAAAAGAACTATTCAGAGTGAATAGTCTGTGCAGATGTACAAATTCATGAAACGGCTTTGATGTCTAGGTTTCAACATGGCTTGAAGGCAGGGTTCCAGGAAGCCAGGAACACACAACAAATCTAGAGAGGTATACAGCTGGAGCCTTGTTTTGAATGGCCTGTTGCCTGCTGAAGGAGTTTGTACTTTATCTTATAGACACCAGCAATACATGATCATAGTGTTGGGGAGGAAAGGCTTTTCCTCTACCCTCTTATGTTAAATGCCTGGGGTCCTGCAAATTAAAATCACAAAATCCAGATTAGCAAAAGAAAAAATAGATTTAACTAGATACATACAGGAGAGTTCACAAAGAAATGTGACTCAAGGAGGTGGTTAGAATTCATGGCTTATATACCATCTAATCTTACTCAGCTTCCCAGGTGGTGCTAGTGGTAAAGAACCCACCTGCTAATGCAGGAGACATGACAGGAGTTTGATCCCTGGGTTGGGAAGATACCCCGGAGGAGGGCATGGCAACCCACTCCTGTATTTTTGCCTGGGGAATCCCATGGACAGAGGAGCCTGGTGGGCTATGGTCTACAGGGTCACAAAGAGTTAGATACAACTGAGGCAACTTAGCTCTCAGCACACAGGGGATGGGATGGGGCAGAGGGGCCCTTCTGGGAGAACAAATGACTTCTTAGAAGCGGTGGGAAGGGCATTTTCAGAAAAGCAAATGACTTTTTGGAAAGATACATGGGCTCTTAGGAGAATAGATGGGAGACATGATAGTCTTGTGACAGTGTTTGGGTCAGAGAAAGGAAGATTAGAGCTGCTGTAGGAGAGGGAATTTATGACCACTGAGTTCTTTGGGGAGGCTCTGCTTTTAGGCAGATAAGGGATTTCAGGAACTCAGATGCCTCAGCTCAAAATAAATCGATAGTGGTTTATTGTGAACCCCTTCAACAGTATGGAGATTGCCTTGAAATGGCAGAGAACAGAGAAACCTAGAAGACCCCCTAAGAGACCATGATGCGTTCAGGAAAGAGATTTTGAGGCCTCAGTCAGTGATTCTTAAAGTGCCACGTGCACGTGACACATCTGGGAGCCTTGTTAATGCAGGTTGTGATTCAGAAGGTCTGGGGTGGGGCCTGAGGATCTGCATTTCTATCGTGCTCCCAGGGACCACTCTAAACAGAAGGGCTTTCATCAGAGCAGGAGGTGGAGATGGGAGCAGAAAAGATTCTTGCCTTCAGCCACACAACAGACTCGTCTGGCCCAAGCAGTCACAGCCAAACCTTTGCGGGTGGGTCTAGGTATCAGTGTCTTATAAAGCTCCCCAGGTGGTTAAAGCTTCAGGCAAGGTTGAATGGCCTTGTCTCTGAGCCAGTATCAGCAGATTTCCCTTCCATAAGCCACACCATTCCCATCCCTGTACATTAAGTTCTCTGGCTCTTAATGTCAGAGCTGATTCCTGGCAGTATGCTTGGAATGGCTTTGGGGAACTGAAAGACGAGTTGAAGACAAACAGCAACAGGATAGAAATTATGACTGTTTTAGCTCCATCTTTTTTGTTGCTTTTGATTTTGCTGTCTCATAGAGTGAGAAAGCAGAAGCAAACATCTTCTGTTGTTTACCACAACTGGGTAAACATCCTTGAACCGCGAGCTGCTATTGCTGTCCACAGAAGACTGAGCTAGACAAAAAGCAAGCATGAAAAAAAAAATTGTTTTCCTTTTTGTTAAAGAATGTCAGTTGCTTTTTCTAATTACAAAAATTATACAGGCTGATGATAAAAACTTTCAGACATGATGGACAGGTAAAACCCAGAAAGGGGCAGTCCCCAGTATCAAGCTTTTATTTTAATTTCCATTTAAATAAAAGAACTCAACCCAAAAGGAAGGCGCTGAAGCTCCAACACAATTGGAACTGAAAACAGCATTCTTGTCAAGCTTCCACGGCATCAGCCCATTAGCTGTTCATCCTCCGAACTTTCTCGAACGTGAAACAACTCTCATCATCTCACCTGGAGCGATCACTACTTAATGGTAGTGATTAACTCTCCAGCTCAGAAGGCAACTGGTTATTAAATAACAACCTCCTGCCACGTTATCTTTCTCCAAAACAATGCACTCACAAACCCCTGTGTTCTCTTCGCTCAAGCAGTGCCATGGCTCCAGGGCAGGTGCACAAATGGATTCATCCCCAGGCAGGCACCTCCAGCCAGCAACTCTCACTAGAGGTTTAGGAAGATGTTGCAACAATTTCTAATTGTGGAGTGATTAATCTTCCTTTCTGTGGTTAAAATCACACAAGTTTGTGCTATTGATGAAAGGTTAAATCATAAATCTGTTAGGGAATTAAAGAAATGTAGATTAATTTTAAAGCATTGATTGGCACAACTGTGGGACATCTGGGGGAAGCTATTAATATTAAAATTCTGCAAATGCCTGAGTATGCAAGAGGAAGACTGGAAGGAGTGGCATGTAGACTGCAGAACAAGGTAGCGGACTCCATTAATCCAAGATGGAAACAGAACCTTGGGACTGAGGGCCATGCTGGGTTAGGACAGGCACACCTGTAGGAGGCCTGTTCATTTCATTAGCTCTAAAGGGACACAGATCATTTTGGAAGCATCTGTCTCAAAACAACTGGGACCTGAGGTGCTGTGAGTGAATGAAAGGGGGTGGGATGAGTAGCTGGTGATCTGGCTCATACGATAATTTAACAGTGAGATGACAGTTTATTGAGTGATGGGGAGTATTATCATGGAGGTCCATAGACGGACTATTTTAGGCGAAAATGAAGCTTTCAAGTTTCTTGTGTTACTTTATTTCCCCACGTAAGGTCAAGAGGCAAGTTTCATCAGTGGAAATATATCAAATCTAGTCCCTTTTCATATCAATAGCCCTTCTCTGCACCCCATTGTTTCTTCTGATGCAATTAATCCCACTCACCTTCCTGGTGTGTCCTGAGCTCTCCAGCTGTACTCATCAGAAGCTCTCCCCAGGAACAGCCCACCAGCAGTGAAGTGAATTTTCAAGTTGAGTTCCGTTTCCCACAGTGCCTATCACTCTTGTGAGGGGATTTCGTCCCCTTTTGATTAATGATGCCATTTTGCTTGGAGGAGCAGATCTACTGATTCAGGATCAGGAATTCAGGAGCTCACATTGTAGTGAATGGTTTTCACCTTTTGGGTGCTCTTTATTTACTCTTCAGAGTCCTGTTGGTGTTCGAGAATACAAAATGCTCCCTGTTCACCCATTTCTCATCTGAGCTGTTGCTTCACTTTGGAAGCATTTGTGAAGCCATTCAAGCCACAGTGATGCTGATTTTATAAATAAATTGGGATCAAAATATGAAGGAGTATGTCCCTGTTAGGGAAAGGGGGGGAAAGGGCCATTTATTTTTAGATCCACTCTAATCAACCACAGCTACCTGGTTAATTCAGGTAGAAATGGGGTCTCTTTCCAACTAAATGATCCAGGTAATTTAGGCTGTGAACTTTGGTGTGCTCTGATATACGCTGATTATAAATGACTCATACATTACTAAATGACCCATTAATAAATGACTCATCCAGTGATAACTAAATACTTTGAAAAAATTATTCCCACCAGAAGTTTTGATTTCTTACTATTTATGATGATCATGAAAGCACTCGAAGTATATTGCTATGTGGAAGATGCAAGTTGCAGAATAATGTACATAATATGCTATCTTTTATGATAAAAGTAGGAGGAAAATAATATATGTTTTCATTGGGTTGTAAATGCTTTAAAATCTCTGCAAAGAAAAAGAAATAAAAACAGGACTTCCCTGGTAGTTCAGCAGTTAAAACTCTCCGCTCCCAATGGAGGGGGCCCGGGTTTGGTCCCTGGTAAGGGGAACTAGATCCTGCATGCCAGCTAAGAGTTCTCGGGCTGCAGCTAAAGATCCCACATGCTACACCTAAGACCTGGTGCAGCCAAGTGAAGTAATTAATTAAAAGAAACAAAAGTAAGTCACAAATCTAATAATGCTTGTCCTCTATCTGGAGCGATGAGGAACTGGCATCTTTCAGGAATTTTATTTTAACATTTGAAGTATATGAATGAATAATTTGGCAAAAAGCAAATAATTTTTTAATTTAAAGACCTTCATACAAAGTAATTGGTGATTAGTGACTAAACAAAGGAGTGTCATCTTTAGGTACTCTAGTACTTGTCCTTTGCCCAAAGGGAACAGTGAAGGCAGAAACAAGGGCTAATGCATTTGCCTTCTCTCCCAAGCAACTCAAGAAGAAAACCTGACCATCAAGCCCAAGGTGGCAGGAAGAACTCCAATCACACAGAATGTTGCTAGCCAGCCTATAGACTGCATACCCCCAAATCTGGTGTCGTGACGTCCACTCAAAATGGCTTAAATGAAAACTTTTTGTTGTATATATAATAATCTCAAATTTTAATATACAAAAACCCATTTAATTATATCCTTTAAATTATATGGTAATGGGAGGTGCATCTCAGTAAAGCTGCTAAAAAAAAATCGGAAACACCCGCTTTTCTTCTCAATTGTTGTAAGCTCTTTGAACACACTTGTGTACCAGTGCCTTTAGGAGAGTTGGCTCAGCAGGGTACATGTTTGGTGACTGAATGATATTTCAGTTCAGTTCAGTCGCGTCCAACTCTTTGTGACCCCATAGACTGCAGCATGTCAGGCTTCCCTGTCCATCACCATCTCCCGGAGCTTGCTCAAACTCATGTCCATTGGTTGATGATGCCATCCAACCATCTCATCCTGTCATCCCCTTCTCCTCCTGCCTTCAATCTTTCCTAGCATCAGGGTCTTTTCCAATGAGTTAGTTCTTCGCTTCAGGTGCCAAAGTATTGGAGTTTCAGCTTCAGCACCAGTCCTTCCAGTGAATATTCAGGACTGATTTCCTCTAGGATTGACTGGTTTGGTCTCCTTGCAGTCTAAGGGACTCTCGAGTCTTCTCCAACACCACAGTACAAAAGCATCAATTTTTCGGTGCTCAGCTTTCTTTATGGTCCAACTGTCATATCCATACATGACCACTGGAAAAACCAGAGCTCTGACTAGATGGACGTTTGTCTGTCTAGTCTCATTAATGATTCACATTAGCCATACGGATAGTCCAAATTCAACTACTGTTTCTCTTTGGCTTATATTGGAAACCACCTTTGTATCATTATCTGGATCTCCGTTTCAGGAATCTAGTTTTTTTTCCTCTTAGGATTTTTTTTGGTTAAAAACAAAACAGAAACCATTTTATGTCTCTACTTATGAAGAAATCATAACTCAACAGTAAAAAAAAAAATCAAGTAACCTACCTTAAAAATGGGCAAAGGGCTTCACTAGACATTTTTCTGAAGACAATATACAAATGGTTAACAAGCATATAAAAAGATGTTCAACATCACTCATCATCAGGAAAATGCAAATCAAAACCACAGTGAGATCACCTCTCATCCATCACGACGGCCATATCTAAAACACAGAGAATAGCAGGTATTGGAAGGATGTAAAGATACTGGAGACCTTGTACTCTGTTGGTGTGACTGTAAAATGGTGCAGCCACTATGGAAAACAGCGTGGAGGCTCCTCAAAAAAAAAAGCAAACTACCAAATGATCTGGCACTCTCACTTCCAGGTATATGCCCAAAAGAATTGAAAGCAGGGTCTGAAGAGATGTTTGGGTGCCCATGTTCAGAGCAGCACTATTCACAGTATCGAAAAGATGAAAGCAGCCCAGGTGTCCATTTGCAGACGAATGGATAAACAAAACGGGATGTATTCATACAATGGAATATTATTCAGCCTTAAAAAGGATGGAAAACCTGTTACTTACTACAGTGTGGGGATAAGCCTTGAGGGCATTCTGCCAGGTGAAATAAACTGGTCATGAAAAGACAAATACTGTATGAGTCCATTTATATGAGATATCTAAACTAGTAAAATTCATCGAGACAGAAAGCAGAATGGTGGTTTCCAAGGACTGAGCCAGGAGAAAAGGGAAGTTGTTGCTGGGTGTAGAGATTCATTAGGTGAACACAGTCTGGAGGTCTCTTTCACAGCAACGTGAGAACACTTAACACTGCTGAGCTATACGCTTTAAAATGGTGAAGGTGGTAAAGTTTATGAGCTTTTTACCAAATAAGAAAAGCAATCATCTCTAAGGTTGCAAAAGTTTGCTTATTGGTGAAGCTTAGTGATTAGGCACATGGACGTTCATTATGCTACTGTCTCAATTATAGAGTGCTTGAGTTCTCTGTAAAAAAAAAAAAAAAAAAAGGTAATTGAGAAATCTGGATTTCTGAATCACCCAAGAGTTTGAGGATATGTGAGCCTGGACTGAAACACTGCTTTGCACATGGGTCACTTTCAGCCATACAGAGAAAGAAGGGAGTTCAGCTCTGCCCATCAGACCCTGGATCAAGCTGTTAGGAACCTAGTCAGCAACCGCAGGCAGCCCATTTTTACTTCTCACATTCCTCTAGCACACAACAATAATCTGCGCATCACCCGAAATCTGTGTAATTCTCTACAAGAGAGATGTAAATATACTGATCCTAGGACATGTATTTCTGATCTAGTTTATTTACATTCTCTATGTTACCGGCTACCTGATTAAATGTCTCTGCCTCCCTTCCTGGAACCGGCAATATCAACAGTCTTGATGTTTTATTAAGCTTTTCAAACATGCCATTGATCCCCCAGCCTGAATACGTTGCTTTGTTACCATGGCTTTAGTCCCAGTGCAGCTTCCGGGGATATTTGCCAGAATATTCTTGGATTCATTTGTAATCCATTTAGTAACTTAAATTTGAAGGATAATTGTTTGTGTAATATATTAACCATGTTATAATGCCTGTTGATACTTGGTGAGCTGGTAAACTCTATAAAAAGAACAATAAATAACAATATAATGTTAACCAAATATGAAAAATTGAGAGGCTAGGCGAGCTTTTATTTGGGGTATCTCTACATTATGCCAAAGTTCCAGATGAAAACGAAAGTGATTGCACAACTGGATTTTTTTTTTTTAATCTGCTGCCAAATGTCTACAAATTTGGACAGATCACAGAGAGATGGATTATTTTGAGTGATGTGGATACTGATGTAACCATGGGCTGAAAGAAGACTTGATTCAGGAGATAATAAAGATGATGTTGAAGAGAAAGTCACAGGGAAACAAGTTTAGAATATATTATGAGAGGATAAAATGCCCGAAAGTAATGGTGAAGAGATATTTGACGTGTATGGGCTTCCCTGGTAGCTCAGTTGGTAAAGAATCTGCCTGTAATGCAGGAGACCCCAGTTCAATTCCTGGGTTGGGAAGATCCCCTGGAGAAGGGAACAGCTACCCACTCCAGTATTCTGGTCTAGAGAATTCCATGGACTGTATAGTCCATGGGGTCACAAAGAGTCAGACGCTACTGAGTGACTTTCACTTTTATTTGACATACACACACACAGTCACATAGTGTTGAACTTAGAAAAAGCAGGATTCTGGGACGTGGACGATTTAATTTGAATCCCATATAATTTACATTGGTCTCTTATCAACTTCTTTACTGGGGTGGGGGTAGGATGAGCAGCATGGAAAGCATTTCTAAGTGCAATATTCCTCCCTGTGTGAATAGCTGACTGACCTCTAGACACTGGCTCATGAATTTCTAGCCCTTGAGTTATGAGTCTGAAATACAAATTGTCCCCCCCCCCCAAATAATAATAAAAACAAAGGGTATGCCATGTGGTGTGGTATTTCATTTCTGAGGCCGGCCTTTGATCTCTGCAGCATATTGAGAAATCAAGTTACTGGGTATCTTTTTTTTTTTTTTTCACTTCAGCCATTTGTCACATATGCCATAAAAATCTGAATTGTCCCTCTTGATCTTTATCACGGCCCACCATTTGCTTTGATCTCCCCCTCTGTGTATGACATTTGTGCATGGTTTCCCCATTTAATTATCTGACTTTGGGTTGCTATTTTAGTTTTAAAAGTGAGTTGTTTTGTATGGAAGTGAGAGTTGGACTATAAAGAAAAATGAGTGTCGAAGAATTGATGCTTCTGAACTGTGGTGTTGGAGAAGACTTGAGAGTCCCTTGGACTGCAAGGAGATACAACCAGTCAGTCCTACAGGAAATCAACTCTGAATATTCATTGGGAGGGCTAATGCTGAAGCTCCAATACTTTGGCCAGCTGATGTGAAGAGCTGACGCATTGGAAAAGACCCTGATGCTGGGAAAGATTGAAGGCGGGAGGAGAAGGGGACAACAGAGGATGAGATGGTTGGATGGCATCACCGACTCAATGGACATGAGTTTGAGCAAGCTCTGGAAGTTGGTGATGGACAGGGAGGCCTGGCGTGCTGCAGTCCATGGGGTTGCAAAGAGTCGGACATGACTGAGCGACTGAACTGAACTGAATATCCTCAAGTCGATCGACCAGGTAAATCATTGGATTTCCCAGTGACACCTGGTCAGTGAGGTCAGCGACATCAGCCTCGGTGCGGTTTTTTCACGTATGTGAATTTCTGAATTGAAAGGAGATGTATCTCATGGAAAGTTCATAAAGTGGTCTGTGTCTCAGTTGCTAGTAACTGTGTAGGAGACCCCGAGGCCGGTGCACCAGGCACACACCTCATTTCTCACGGTCGGTCCAGTGCACGTCCCTTGGTTTACCTCCTCCCATGTGGTCACCCACAAGGAGGGAGGAACAGAAAGAGGTGTGAGGTGTTCACATTTCCCGGCTAGTGGCGCCTTCAGAACCCACTGTTCCACCCCCTAAATTGGGGTCAGGTTCTCACCTGGGACTTTGAAATTTCATGGATCAGGGAAAGGGGATCGACATTTCAGGGACACCATCCATCCATCCATCTGTCCCCACCATCACATATGGGAAGCTGGGACCTAAGATGCTTCCCTCTTTCTGGGCTTTTTAAGACTCTTACTGTTTTTTTTCTTAGTTCTGTAGTAGCAAGGCACCTGGGGCTCTCCCAGCTCAGAGTTCACACTTGTGTCTTCAGATTCATGGCCAGACTTTGCTCCAGTGAAGGCAAATGGGAAATGCTGGGAGGCAACAGTTGGAGGCAGCAAGAAGGCTGGGGAGCTGAGACGTGTTCACAGAGCGCCTGAGAATGCAGCTGCGTCCACAGAGCAGTTAGCGGCAGCCAGTGACAGGCAAGCGCCCTCCAGGGTGGCGGGTTTCCCCACTCCAGTCTCTGGCATCCAGCTCAGCATCCTGACAGTGTGCGGAGAGGAGTGGAAAGTCATGTCCACCCTTGACGATGGGCCCCCTTCCATCCTCCGGGGCAGGAGGGCCTTAAAAGCAGAATGGGGTTTTCCAGGAGCAGCACCCATGGTGGCCCTGACCCAGCGGGCACCCCACGTGTGGGACCGAGGCAGACCGTTCCTCTGGGGCCTGTGTCACCAAGTGATGAACACGGGTTGGCAGATATTGGCTTGGTGTCTGTTGGCCTGGCACATAGAAGGTGGTTGATGAAAACTTGAACAAATGAGTAGAAGACCATTTTTACCGGGGAGCTGAGAAAGACCCTCAGTGTGGCCGTGAAGGAAGGCAGAGTCTCCCAAGTGAAAGGTGAGGCTCGTCCGAGGCATGAGGCAGATCCTCATGGAGGACCCGAATCAGTCACAAGTGGGCGGTTCAGTCGGAACAAGAGGAGGAGGTCAAATGAGCCGGGTTCAGACTGGCAGGTGGGAGAGGCGGAGTCAGGGGTGGGGGGGAGGTGGCAGGCAGGTGTAAAGAACAGAGCTGGGCGGGGAGCAATCAAACCTGGACTTCTGGGGACTTCCCTGGTAGCTTAGTGGTTAAGAATCCATCTGCCAATGTGAGGACATGGGTTCAGTCCCTGGTTCGGGAAGATGCCACCTGCCACGGAGCACCTAAGCCCCTGTGCCACAACTACTGAGCTGGTGTGCACCACGACTGAAGCCAGCCCTCCCTGGAGTCACACACTGCAAGGACTGAGCCTGTGCCCACTGCGATGAGAAGCCCACACACTGCAAAGAAGAGAAGCCCCTGCGCACCACAATTAGCGGAAGCCTGTTCACAGCAATGACCGAAAAATTAATTAATTTTAAAAAAAACACCCTGAGCTTCTTGGTGTGATGGCTTCAGGACAGGGAGGGTATGAAGAAGGAGGAACAAAGAGAAGGAAAGAGAAATGAGAAGGAATGGGGAGGAAAGAGGAGGAGGAGGACACGGGAGAAGGGAAGGAATGGAGAGAGGGGAGAGAGGGGAGAAAGACGGGAGGGAGGAGAGAAGAGAAGGAAGAGATGGAGAGGGAGATTTCCTCCTCGCCTGTTCAGGCCAGGAGGACATGCCTATTTTATAAAGCATCACGGAAGGTGAAGGAAAACAAATATTGGAAGAAGCGGAGCAGCTGATCTGTGATCTGGCATGGGGGAAGAGCCGCCACGGATCCATAATGAAGGAGGGAGATTGACAGGGCAGAGATGGGCCAGGCAGAGGGGTATAAACAGGAGCTCCAGCTTATTTGTAACTTTCATTTTTAGGTAAGGATGATTGGCACATGGATGGCTTGGATGAAGGGAGCCCCCTGATCTTTAACTTGCAGGTCACATGGAGAAAACTTGGAGAAAGCGCTCCGACATGGAGATGTCAACTTGAGTGACAGCCCCGTGCGAGGTGCTTGCACCGGCTGCCTCCTTTACATGCATCACTTCACAGAAATGATGACTGCCATTTGAACAGAAAGACATCCTTCCCGACCGGGGTCAGGAAACTGACAGGGCCCACCCATTAATAGAAATAACTGTCATTTAAAATAAAATGCTTGGTGGAAAACTTCAGAAATCTATTAGATGACAGGGGGCCCGTGATCAGGGCACCCATGAATCACGGGTGCTCAGATATGGCGTGGCGAGTGGGAGACAGTTATACCTGGAATAGTCGATTCCGCCCGTCGGGTGGCTTCTTCATGCTGACGTGTCAGCTGCTTCTCCTAATTTATTGCCTGCCCGTGTCTTAGTTAAGAGCTTTCCCTGTGGGATGATGGAATCTGAAGGGAAAGATGAATGACAACATAGTTTCTGATTTGACTCCTTCTTACAGCAAAAACTCTTTGGTGGTGGAGTTTCTTTGGAGAAGATGCTTTCCTGATAAAATAACAAGCTGTGCTCACTGCTGAGAGAGGCTCAAAGCCCAAGACCTCCTCTGAACTTTCTTGATGTCTAATTTTTTTTGATGCAAATGAAATATTACATTGCATTGAGATATTTTCCTACTCAAGAGGATTATATGATATCTAGGAAATTTTTCTTGAGCTTTCAATAAGTTTCTTAATTAGAGGGTCCTAAACTACATAAGGGGCTTCCCTGGTGGCTCCGAGGTTAAAGCGTCTGCCTCCAATGTGGGAGACCCGGGTTCGATCCCTGGATCGGGAAGATCCCCTGGAGAAGGAAACGGTAATCCACTCCGGTATTCTTGCCTGGAGAATCCCATGGACGGAGAAGCCTGGTAGGCTACAGTCCACAGGGTCACAAGGAGTCGGACACGACTGAACGATGGAACAGAACGGAAACTACATAAGGGGCCTCCCTGTAGCTCAGTAATAAAGAGTCCTCCTGCTTATGCAGGAGACATGGGTTCAACCCCTGGGTCAGGTTGATCCCCTGGAAAAGGAAATGGCAACTTACTCCAGTATGCTTGCTTGGAAAATCCCACGGACAGAGGAGCCTGATAGGCTGTAGTCCCTCAGGTTGCAACAGTTGGACCGGACTAAGCAACTAAACAAGAACAGAAATACACAATGACGATGATGTTTGATCATATGCTAGCAAGAAATGGTCCTTTATGGCTTACTGATGGTTGTGTGATGTCTGGTTTGTGCTCTGGCAGCCACCTACCTCAGACTCCAGTTGATGGGGCTGCCCAGAAAGGCCGGTGTTACACCTGTCACTCAGATGAGGAACCCGAGGCTCAGAGGTTGTGCAGCTGAGAACGGGACTCCATCCATAGTCTGTCGAGGTTGAAAGCCTACTGCATAGAGCTTTCCAAGAAGACCTTCTCCGTCCTCAGTTGCTCTGCAATGAGTCTCCACAAATGTAGTGACTCAGAAAAGCACCCGTTGTCTTACAGTTTCAAAGGCAGAAGTCCACTGGGCTTGGTTTAGGGTCTCACAAGACAGAAACCAAGGTGTTGGTTGGGTGGGCTCTTATCTAGAGAAGAATCTGCTGTTCAGGTTGTTGATAGAATTCTGTTCCTTGTGGCTGTAGGACTGAGGTCCCCATGCCCTTGCTGACTGTTGGCCGGGGTTACTTTCAGCTCATACAGGCTACTCTTCAGTCCTTGCATGTGGCCCTCTCCACCTTCCAAGTCAACAATGATGCATTGAATCCATTTTGTGCTTTGAATCTCTCTGATTTCGCTATCTGCCACCAGCCAGAGAAAAGTCTTAGATTGTATTAGGTGCAAATGGATACTCTCCCATCAGATTGTATTAGGTGCAAATGGATATTCTCCCATCAGATTGTATTAGGTTCAAAGGGATACTCTCCCATCGGAAGATCAACTGATTAGCAACCTTCATTACAACTGCAAAATCCCTCTGCTACATCACATAGCATGATCGTAGGTGCTATAGCTCATCATACACACATCATATACATAGGGAGGGAACCTGAGGGTGAGGGTCATCTCAGAATTCTGCCCATCACAGGTCATGGGCTGGGACTGTATGAGCACCTTGAGTGCTCAGCCGTGCACCCTTAGTTCTGATGTATCCACTATTTTCTTCCAGGAGGTTGAAGCTGAACCTAGTTCTGCTCAGGGCACTCATAGTTCCAGAGCAATAAAGGATGGCCAGATGGAAAGAACACAAACCCAGGGATCTGGAGATCCAGGTTCTAGCCCAGGCTCTGCCACTCACTCACTCTGGGACCCTGGATAGGAAGCATCGCTATGCTCTCTGTAAGGGATGATTGCTTAAGAATCCAAATACGAACGTCTTTGAAAGTCCTACTGTGTGAAAACACCCTACTAGGCGATGAGGATGACCCAAGGAAGGAATGAGGCTTGCGTCCTGCTCTCAAGGAGCTTATGACCTTGAGTAAGGACACAGCTCACCAGCCAGAGTCCACAGAACCAATTCTCCATCAGTGCCCAGCTTGCAGTCCTGTTTTCATCCAGCCCTCTGCTCCCACAGATCTGACTGAATTACAGTTTGCCATCTTGGCTGGGCACACCCACCCCTGGTCATTCTCATTGCCCAGTCTGCTGGAGCACTGCTTCTCCACCCAGTACAGGCTTCTGCCTTGCATCTACATGACTGTGGAGGGTTGGGGGTAACTTCAGGGCCACAGTGTAAAGGAAGGAAAATTTTAAATAGACCCCAGAACTAATATCTCCTAGACTCTATGGACATGCCCTTGGCAGGGGCCCCCTTTGGTTCTCTCTCGCCTTACATGTCCATTGCAGATGGCCACGCTTGGCAGAGGCAGCCGGCTCCTCCCAGAAGTGAGAGATGGCTTTTGTCATCTTCCTCTAACGAGATTTGATTCAAGGTTATGTGCTTCCTCTCTACCCAGAGAAGGAAAGAAACCCATGCGCCGATTGATTTCCCTGACAAGATGCAGCTCCCTGCCAGGCAGAGACTTCTTAGCACAACAGCTCATGGAGTCCGATCATGTTGGGGTATCAGCCTCCCCAGCCCAGAGCAGGCTTGGGGCTCCATGCTGTGTGATCGTGGGGATACTGACATGTCCTTCCCACCCCCAAACGGCCAGACACCCAGTCTTTTCTCAGGGACAAGGTCAGACCCAACCTGTAGCTAAGGAAGAAACGGTGGGCCACTTTAAAATTGCAGTTCTCATTTTTAGCCATCAAGGTTTCAGAAAAATAAATATTTATTTATATATAATATGTTTGTTTGCTAACTGGGTGCACTGGGGCTGAACTTAACACTGTTTTGTTATATAAATTTATATATATACATAACATATATAAAATATATAATATATAGCAATATATTAATATATACATAACAAATAATATATAATAATATGCAATATATTAATTTATATATATAAATATATAACATTATATAATATATTAATGTGAAGAAAGCTGATCGCTGTAGAATTGATGCTTTTGACCTGTGGTGTTGGAGAAGACTCTTGAGAATCTCTTGGATTGCAGTCCATTCTAGAGGAGATCAGTCCTGGATGTTCATTGGAAGGACTGATGCTAAAGCTGAAACTCCAGTACTTTGGCCACCTCATGTGACGAGTTGACTCATTGGAAAAGACTCTGATGCTGGAAGGGATTGGGGGCGGGAGGAGACGGGGACGACAGAGAATGAGATGGCTGGATGGTATCAGCGACTTGATGGACATGAGTTTGAGTGAACTCCGGGAGTTGGTGATGGACAGGGAGGCCTGGTGTGCTGATTCATGGGCTCACAAAGAGTAGGACATGACTGAGCGACTGAACTGAATATATTAATATATGCTATATAAAATGCATAATAAATATATAATAAAATATATAATATATATTAATTTATATAACAAAACAGTGTTATGTTCAGTCCCAGCACACCCAGTTGGCAAACAAACATCGGGAGCCATGGAGGTATGTCCCAGGGAGCGAGGTCTCAGGAAGTAGGGATGGGACAGGGGAAGGGCCCACCGTGCAGGGGCAGCCCCAGCCCCATATGGTCTGACAGGAGCTCTGAAACCAGAATGTTCCCAAACTGAGGGAAATGGGCTGAACTTGATCTCATCCAGTGAGGGGCTGAGGCTCCCCTGAGGCACGTGACCTTGAGCCAGTGTGTTCTCCGCAGCCAAAGGCAATCGCCAGTGAGGCCTGCCTCTGTGAGCAGCAGGAGTCATAAATGCTTCCCTCCTAAACCTTGAAACTGGGCAGAATACCCTCTTATCCACTGTTGGGAGGTGCCAAGAAAGGGCTGAGCGTTACAGAGGAAGGAGAAGTCCATTCCAGGAAGGCTGCCTGGAGACGCAGCACATGAGCAGCCTTTGGTGGATGGATAGGGTTTGGAGGAGGAACCGCCTCACAGACACGGTAGGCTGGGACCTGTGCCTGCTGGGCAGCCCACTGTGATGGTGCAGACTGCCCACAGCTCCTTCCATCTAGGAAAGCAGGAGGCTGGGGCTAGGGGAACGCCAGGATACTGGCCGTTCTAACAGGGTTTGACCCCGTGATCTCCCATCCATCAGGAAAATGCACGGGGAAATAAAAATAATGGCGAGGTTAATTAAGGGTGCCTGCAGACTTCTTTTTAACCTCCTCCACTTCACTATGTCAATAATAACTCGAGAGTAGACTTTCCCCAGGATATTCCAAAGCGTGACTAATTGCAGTAACACTGAACACATTTTCCCCTACTCTGCGTCCCCTCCAATTTGGAGAATGATTTTGCCCTTTTCCAGATATGTGATGCAAAGTAGGTGAGTGCATTTGAACATATTTACATAGTAAAAGCTCAGATGCTAAGACCTGGGCATGGTTAGCCAATTCTAGGCAGTTCTTTAGAAACCAGACTCAGTAATAGCCTGACAAGTGGGTGCCCTGTTGGGGTGTGAGGGTGTAGACCAGCAGAATCCCCTACATCCATTTATAAAAATGCCTTTTTGAGAACTTATCTGGAATCAAATATGAAAGATTTCTTTTTCTGAAAGTGAATTTTACTTTTAAGACATTCACATCGTTTTTCCAAAGGCCGTGTAAATACAGTTATTGGTTAATTTTTATTTTAACTCCTGCAGCACAAGCCTCTTGGGCCGTGTATGAGTTCAGTGAGGATCAGGCAGTTTATGCGGCCTCGTGGGATGTGATGCATGTCTGGAACCCATCAGGGACTCAGATGACTTGCAGACTGTGCTTGCCACATGCCTGTCAGCCCAAAGCACCAGAGAAGGAAGCCTGCCATGCATTTATCGTGTGCCCCGAGCAAGGTGCTTGTATAGATTACCAAAACGGCCATCAGTTATTTCACTTCCTCTGTCTACCCCCGTGGCTTGTCCCTTCCCACGCTGGCTCTGGCTGGCTGCATGTCTTGCTTTGGCTTCTCGGACATGAGCAAATAAACCTGTGAAGGCGGAGAGAGTGCCTGCACATTGGGACTGGTCTCTTGCTACCTTTGGAACCAGTATATCCACGTGTAAACAAACCACACGTAGTCTGCTGGATGAGGAGACACATGGCCTAGCCATCTCTATTGTCCAGCTGATGACCAGCCAGCCACCACACGGGTGGGTGAGGCCATTTCAGACCAGCAGTCTCTGGCCAACTTGCCAGCTGACCACAGATGCATAGGGGTCTCAGCTGAGATCAGCTCAGAAGAGTCCATCTAGCCCACCCCCAATTGCTGATGGGCAGCGTTGTGAGTTGGATGAACGGTGATGTTTAAACACTAAATTAGGGAGTGCTTTGTTATATGGCAAAAGCTAATTGATTCAGTCCTAGCCCT
Organism: Moschus berezovskii; assembly: GCF_049115385.1. Classification (NCBI taxonomy): domain Eukaryota; kingdom Metazoa; phylum Chordata; class Mammalia; order Artiodactyla; family Moschidae; genus Moschus; species Moschus berezovskii. The sequence goes on along the minus strand of NC_142471.1, from coordinate 91,021,660 downwards.
CAGTCTTTTCATCTATAAAACAGAGAGTAATTACTAACTTCAGAGGATTTCTTGAAGCTGAAACAAGTCCCAGCCTATAAGCGGTGTTCAGAATTTGCTCCATCCTTTTCTGCAACAGAGGAAATGTTGCAAATTGACCTCAGTTCTTTGCTCCTCTCTCCCACCACATTCTTGTCATGGCCCTTTTGGGGGAGTGTTAACTTTGGGCTTGGACTTGCAGGCTTCCCAGATGGAGCTAGTAGTAAAGAATCTGCCTGCCAATGTAGGAGATGTAAGAGACATGGGTTTGACCCTTGGGCAGGGAGATGCCCTGGAGGAGGGCATGGCAACCCACTCCAGTATTTTTGCCTGGAGAATCCCATGGATAGAGGAGCCTGGTAGGCTATAATCCACAGGGTCACAAAGAGCTGGACACAACTGAAGCAACTTGGCATGTACACGTTATGACTTGCTCTGGTCAGTGATAATATGGTCACACTTGCTCTGGTCAGTGATAATATGGGCAGAAGTGACGGTGACTGGTTTGAGCCTCGACCTTGGGAAACCTGGAAGGTTTCCGTGGGCCCTCCGGCCCCAGCCATTGTCATCCGAGGAGCATCCTATGGATCAGCCCTGAGTGCAGCAGGAGGAAGAGACACAGGTCCTTGCAGAGCTACCACCAAAATCCCCCCAACCAGAGCAGTCAGAAGCAGATTCGTTGACACCAGCTCACCAGCACATTGGTGAGGGTTGGGGTAGTTTGTTACGCAGCATTATTGGGGCAATGGCTAACTGATGCAGATAAGATCCAAACTCACTGACCACATTTGAAAGGCTCTGTTCTGGTCAGCTCTCATCAAGGCCAAAGGAGAGGGGTATAGCAGGGACTGGCTCCCTACTTCTGCCATGTATTTCCTTACTCATGAAACCCCTACAGACCCCTCTGTTGGGAGCAGCAGAACTGAGGACAACAAACCTTTCTACCCTTGACAGTCTACCATGTGTCAGGGACTGCGTCAGCCCTCTACAGGCACCAGGACTCCTAACACTCAAAGCAGCACTAGGAGGTAGGTTCTGGCCAGACCCACTCCCCGAGTCAGGAGCAGAAGCCAGTGGGGTTGGGAAACACAGCCAAGGGCAGGAGAGCCAGGAATTGAAATCCAAGACCCAACCTCAGCAGTGTCTCCCACCGACCACAACTCAGCAACCTAATTCCACTTGGTAAGCTCCAAATCTGGAGAAGGCAATGGCACCCCACTCCAGTACTCTTGCATGGAAAATCCCATGGACGGAGGAGCCTGTAGGCTGCAGTCCGTGGGGTTGCTAAGAGTCGGACACGACTGAGCGACTTCACTTTCACTTTTCACTTTCATGCATCGGAGAAGGGAATGGCAACCCACTCCAGTGTTCTTGCCTGGAGAATCCCAGGGACGGGGGAGCCTGGTGGGCTGCCGTCTATGGGGTCGCACAGAGTTGGACACGACTGAAGTAACTTAGCAGCAGCAGCAGCAGGCTCCAAATCTCCTGGGTTTCAGCTGCTGCCAGACTCGGCCAGTGCTCTGTGCTTTCTGTCGGTGCCTTGAAATACAATATTTCAGTTTATGGACTCAAGAATAACTTTGTGCGGGAAAACACTTCCTTATGTCCAGATTTTGCATTCATAATGGGAGTTCCATGAATCACTTTATCCCCCCTTCTTTTCTTTTTTGGAAACCTCTGTTGCAAGTGTGCAGCAGAGCACTCATTTCGGTGAACACATTTAATTTTCACACCTGAGTTGGTTGCAACTTCAAAAAGAGCAGGTATTGTGAGGCAGAGCGGAGCCTTGGTGAAGAGCTAGTGAGATATGGACATTTCCTGCGATGAAACAGTCTCATTGGAACTCTGGTCCTCTGCTCATGCTTTTCTCCTGCACAGATGATCCTACCAGTAGGAGATGGTATAATTTATCCACCAAACTGGGACAGCTGTTACAGTGAAAAGGGCTTGGGAAAACAGACGTGACCTGGGACTTGTCTGGGCAAACCAGGATGTGTGGTCACCCCATCCCATCAGGGAACTTTACAAAAATAGTAACTAACCTTTGTAAAGAACTTTATGGTTTACTAGCCATTTCTGTTGGAGAAGGAAATGGCAACCCACTCCAGTGTTCTTGCCAGGAGAATCCCAGGGATGGCAGAGCCTGGTGGGGTGCTGTCTGTGGGGTCGCACAGAGTTGGACACGGCTAAAGCGACTTAGCAGCAGCAGCAGCAGCAGCCATTTCCGTAATGTGAAACATCATATCAGAGTATGGCTTAACAGGTGAGAAATCTGAAGCCCTGGGATTTGAAATGCCTGTGGAAAAGCACGCATCCCGCAAAATGGGGGTTAGGACGTAGCTTTCTAACTCCAGATTGGCTTCTTCCTTCTACAGGATTTTGTTGGGTCCTTAAAATTGTTTTCCATGGCCTGTGCATAGAAGTCTACTTGATAAATATTTGTTGAGTGAATGAGTGAACGCAACAGCCAGGAAATAGCAAGTAACGCAACGGTGCTATATCTCGTGATTCTGTGAAGGACTCAGAGGTAGTTTGTAACGTACAAAATGGCTCTGTTCCCTTGGAACTTCTCTGAAATCGCCTAATAACTTAATTGCTCCTTAATAAGAAGGGATTCTGCCAATATCCCCTTCTTCTGCTCTGGGGTTGCTAGAAATGAGTGCTTTGTTCTTTCCGGCGTGGGAGGATTTGGTTGATCTCTGTAATCAGCAAAGTGGGAACGATGTCTTTTTTCATGTGTTCTCGGCCTCCCCTCACCCCCTCCAGCTATCCTTCCTTCTTTTGAATGTTGAGATGCTCTTTTATTTGTGATCCCTGCCTTCCACCCGGTGTCAGTGGGGGTTCCGCTACCTTTTATGAAGGCTTTGAAAGGCTTCCTCTTCCCCCCCAAAGTTTCCACCGAGGCTGTGTTTGCTGTAAACACTTATGAAGTTAGTTAAGTGGTATAATTCCCAGGGCACTTCTTTCTTACATTAGCCTTCATTTTTTTCTGGAGAAAAACGCTTTGCTTTTGCTCCTGAGAACCGGAGACAGCAGGGAGCGAGGCGAATGGTATGTCCTACTAAAATGTTTTGGCCACGGCATTCCGTGAATAGAGCTTTTAATGATTTTTTAAACAGTAATGTCTCCTAGACATGAACTCCCAAGGAAGGAAAGAGAGCGCCGATCTCTCCGTGCCCAGCCCTCTGGGCTTCCATGACAACCTGCCTGTTCATAGTTTCCAGCAGGTCAGCAGGTGTCTCAGGGGCTTTGATCTTCAGGAAGACCTTTCTCTGCCTTCTTGGACTAACCGAGCCACCCCTGCCAACTCCGACACACGGTGATAAAGTCCCGAGCGGAGGACCTGAGTGCACAGGTAGAGTCCATCTTAGAACTGGACCAGGAGCCTGTGTTTGGGTTCAGCCAGGCCCACGGCATTGACCTTCACCGTCCAGCCAGACGGTGAGGCTGCAGGATGTGTACAGGGTGTTCAGCATGTAGGAGGCTGAATGTGGCTGTCAGCGTTTGCCAGTTAAACAGACTCTGAAATAAAAATGGAAGCGAGGGGTCGCCCAGCCCTGGGCTTTCAAACAGTCTTGTCCCCACAAGGTGTGGGTGTCCCTCCCAGACCCCCAGCCTCCTGGCCGTTGGCTCTCCTGGCCTGTCTCCTTCAGAGGCCTGTCTGCCAGTGCTGGGGTCAAAAGGACATTTGAGGTCATGTTCCCCTGGGCTCAGCTCTGTGATGCATTCGTCGGGTTCTCCAGAGATACAGAACCAGCGGAGGCAGAGATAGATAGGTCGAATACAGATACAGATATGAGAAGTTGTTCAGGTGATTATGTTGCAGGAAGGAGGATCCTTTTCAGGGTCTGAAAGTGGGCTCTTGTCTAACACTCACGAAATGAATTGTCCAGGAGACACGTGGGCTGACAAAGCACGAGACTTTATTGGGAAGGGGCAGCGAGGCAGAGGGCAGCGGGTAACCCAGGAGAACTGCTCTGCCACGTGGCTTGCAGTCTCAGGTTTTATAGTGATGGTGTTAGTTTCCTGGTTGTCTCTGGCCAATCGCTCTGACTTGATCCTTCCTGCTGGGACACACACTGCTCAGCCAAGATGGATTCCAGCACGGAGGATTCCAGGAGGTTGGTAGGACATATGGGCTGCTGTCTCTTCTCTCCTTCTGACCTTTCCTGAATTCTTCCGGTTGGTGGTGGCTTGTCAATTCCATGTTCCTTACCAGGACCTCCTATCATAAAATAACTCATGCAAATGATCACTGTGGTGCCTGACCATGGTGGGCGGTTTCATCCAGTGTTTCCCCTAACAATTATGGAAGCTGAGAAGTCCCATGATTTGCTGTCTACAAGCTGAAGAACCAGAAAAGCTGGTGGTGTAATTCAATCTGAGTCCCAAGACCTGAGAACCAGGGAGCTGGTTGTGTGAGTTCTGGTCCAAATCTGAAGACTCAAGAACCAAAGGATCAATGCCTGAGGGCAGAAGAGGATGGATGTCCAGCTGCTGCAGAGAGAGAATGTGCCCTTCCTCTGCCTTTTTGGGGCTTCCCTGGTGGCTCAGAGGGTAAAGTGTCTGCCTGCGATGTGGGAGATTTGGGTTCAATCCCTGGGTTGGGAACATTGCCTGGAGAAGGAAATGGCAACCCACTCCAGTACTCTTGCCTAGAAAATCCCATGGATGGAGGAGCCTGGTAGGCAACAGTCCGTGGGATCACAAAGAGCCACACACAACTGAGCAGCTTCGCTTCTGGCTCTTTGTTTTATTTGGGCCCTAAACAAATTGGATGATGCCCATCTGCACTGGTGAGGGGTGCACTTATTTATTCAGTCTGCCAGTTCAAACATCAGTCTCTGCTGGGGATACCCTGACGGACTCATCCAGAAGTCATATTTTACCAGCTTTCTAGGCCCCCTTAGCCCAGCCAAGTGGGCATACAGAATAGGCCATCACAGGCGTACGCATGCTCTCGAACTCCCGCGGGATCAGACTGGGGCTGGATGGGTCCTGAAATTGTCCCACTGCCACCTGGGTCCCTGGGAGCAAGACTTTCATAAATCACTCATATGAATTCTTGTCCTGGAGGGACCTAACTTATGACTCCCATTTGTAAGAAAAAGTGCAGGTTTGCAGGAAGTGAGAATTTCAGCAGGAATCTCTCGGGAAGGGACACCCCTTTGTCTCTGTGCTAGAGTTTGCTCAGGGAACTCCAGAGTATGAACTTCTTCATCAGCACACATGCCGAACAGGTTATCAGCCTCCAACATGACAGTCCGTCTGCAGGCAGCACCTCGGGTGGTTTGGCACCTTGTACACTGGCACGCGCCTCCACAGCTGAGTCTATTTGCTCACTCACTCCACTGAGGGCCCAGGACTGTATGCACCCGGACCTGTGCTTGGTGTAGGGACTCAGGCAGGTGACAGCCCCTCCCAGGACTCCGGGGTGCACAGTGGGGAGACAGGCCAGCAGCCAGGGTGAAGGCCAGCAGGGGAATGAAGCATTGTCCATCTCCACCACATCTTTGCTCCCTGAAGGCAACACCACATCTTCTTCATCTTCATATCTGCCTGCCTGGCCCAGGACCCTCTATAGGAGGAACCAATAAAGGCTGCCCTCCCAGACCACCTGGGACTGGGTAGGCTGAGGGTGGTGGGAAGGCTTCCTGGGGATGCCCAGCCAGCCACGACTGGGTGAAGATGGGCGAGGAGCAGAGCTGTGCTTGGGGAGGTAGCAGGCTGTGAGATGAAGGCCCCATCCTAAGAAACTCGAGCAGTGGGCACTTCTGAACCCAGGGGCAGGAGAGGGGGCGGCACCCACCCCACCGTGCCCGAGGAGCCTCTGGGTCACAGACTAGAGCGGGGCCAAGTGGGGAGATAGAAACCGCTCAGCAGTTTGGGGGCAGGAGAGGATAAAGAACACTCCAGAGTCAGCTGAAAATGAAACCGCTGCATTTTTAGAATGCATTGCATCCCAGATGCGGAAGTGAGCAGAGTTAGGGTGAGTGTGTGCATCTCCCGAGGTGTGATTATGAGCTGCTTCGAAAAGCCATCTACTGTGTGTTGAGACCTTAAAGACACCCAGGGCAGTGAGGACCAGGAGAGCAGGGGTCTGGTCCCAGCCCTGCCACCAATCCTCCATTTGACCTTGGCTCTAACATTACAGGATCCAGTCTGAAGCCCTCCTTTCTCAAGGAGGAAGCAGACAGTGGGACCAGGTAATGGTGTGGGGCCACTCCAGTAGCCTGGCCAGTAGATGGCAGAGCCAGAGTTCACACTGTCCTCTTTGGCAGGAGGAGTCTGCAGCTGACCTGACAGTTTGGGGGGGCACGTCTGCCTAGACCATGCGGGACTGCCTTCCTCCTCCAAAGCCTGACCAACTGAAACAGCTTTCTGAAAAAAAGAGAATATCAGCAGAAAGCCCTGAGGGCTTCTGAGGAGGTAAAAAACTTACAGTGCCCAAGCTGTGGAAGAGAGTAATAGTAGTTAACTGCAATGATAGTAATGTAGTAGTTTGTGAGCTTAACAAGTCCCTCTGCCCGTTCTTCGAGCCAATTGAAACACAAACATGCGTCGAACCAATATATTAATGTAAGGTAATTTGCCTCCAATAAAATAAAAAAATATAAATAAAAAAATAAACACAAACATGCATGCGCAGGCATACCACTAAATACTCTTAGTACACTGTGTTACTTATGTGGGATATTTAGTATCAAAAAGGCTGTATCTCTCTTCTCCCCCAAAATCTTCCTTCTAAAAATATCCAGTGGTACCCATAATATCCTCCAGCCTTTCAAATAGGGTTGCTTCTACTTAGGGACACTGACCATTAAGGTCAATGAAAGGGCAGGGGAATTCATTAGCAAGTGTTCTTGAATCTAGGCTTAGCAGAGTGAATGTCCCAGTTTAAGGTGGCAAAATCAAGCTGAAGGCAGCAGTGAGGGGTGGCAGGGAGTGGCGAGAACCTGGCCTGGAGCAGGTGAAGGTAGTAGTCACCCAGCAGAGGGAAGGCTTCTTTACAGCCGGAATATGATCAACTTTGATTTAATTTTGTTATAGTCAGGGAGATACGAAAATGTCTTTGGTCAGGCTGTGTGTGTTACTCGCTCAGTCATGTCTAACTCTGCAACCCCATGGATTGTAGCCTCCCAGGCTTCTCTGTCCATGAAATTCTTCAGGCAAGAATACTGGAGTGGATTGCCATTCCCTTCTCTAGAGGGTCTTCCCTACCCAGGGATAGAACCCTGGTCTCCTGCATTGCAAGCAGATTCTTTACCATTTGAGCCACCAGGAAATCCAATATCTAAGTCTTAGTGAAACTGACAAAACTAACTTGATGAAAGTGAAAGAGGAGAGTGAAAAGTTTGGCTTGAAGCTCAACATTCAGAAAACAAAGATCATGGCATATGGTCCCATCACTTCATGGGAAATAGATGGAAAAACAGTGGAAACAGTGTCAGATTTTATTTTTTTGGGCTCCAAAATCACTGCAGATGCTGATTGCAGCCATGAAATTAAAAGACACTTACTCCTTGGAAGGAAAGTTATGACTAACCTTGATAGTATATTAAAAAGCAGAGACATTACTTTGCCAACCAAGATCCGTCTAGTCAAGGCTATGGTTTTTCCCGTGGTCATGTATGGATGTAAGAGTTGGACTGTGAAGAAAGCTGATTGCCAAAGAATCGATGCTTTTGAACTGTGGTGTTGGAGAAGACTCTTGAGAGTCCCTTATACTGCAAGGAGATCCAACCAGTCCATTCTAAAGGAGATCAATCCTGGGTGTTCATTGGACGGACTGATGCTAAAGCTGAAACTGCAATACTTTGGCCACCTCATGCGGCGAGTTGACTCACTGGAAAAGACTCTGATGCTGGGAAAGGTTGGGGGCGGGAGGAGAAGGGGACGATCGAGAATGAGATGGCTGGATGGCATCACCGATTCTGTGGACATGAGTTTGAGTGAACTCTGGGAGTTGGTGATGGACAGGGAGGCCTGGCGTGCTGTGATTCATGGGGTCGCGGAGAGTCGGACACTACTGAGTGACTGAACTGAACTGAACTGAACTGAACTGAACTCCTGGTTACACAGGTAGTTTAAAAATTACACAGTACCTCTATTCAAAAAGAGAAGAATTCTGATCTGTCTGTACAGTCCTGGGGACCTCATTGTAGCCTCTTTATGCAGACACAAAGGCCCTTGTGTGCCATTTCCACACCAGCCACACTGGAGAAAGTCCAGGGACACCAGATCATCGTGTTTTGTCTCTGCTTGTGCTGGGGAGCTCTGCTGATCCTTGGGCACATGCAGTGTAAACAAGATGTTCCTGTGTGGTGCTCCCACCCTGTCACTTGCCACAGCCACCCTCTTCATGTCCCCTGACATCTCTCACTCCTCTCTTTCTCCTCTGTCTTCCAGAGAGAGTTCTGTCTTTCCACACACATGTCCCAGACTTCTAAGACTGGATAGAAGACCCAGGCTAGAGTGGGGAGAGGGATTCAGTAGAAGGAAGAGACTTGAAAGCCACGTGGATTAAGGATCTGGGACACTCAGAAGCAGAATTTTGAGAGTGAGGTGTTTATGGTCTGAGAACCCCTGCAGAGATTGTATAAGAGCTGGAGAAAAAAGAAAAGAAGGAAAAAGAGTTTCAGGAGTGTTTCTCGATGGTATAATTTGGATCGCCTTTGATATTCTTCCAGAGGAGCTTGGAGTTATTTGTAATTGTTCATTGTTGCTTGACGGTCTCTAACGTGACGCCTTCTGAGACTGGACCACGTGGGGCCTCAGGATTCACTCGGGTTATGCATGGTCATCTTAGAAAAGTTAGAGCCACTTCCAGGGCTTCTGGGGTTATTTTGCTACCCAGCATGTGAGGAGCCATGGGCCGATTAAGAAATACTTGAATGAGATGAGTGGGATTGCATGAACAGCCAGCTCCCTTTTGCTTTGTCTCTGCCCTCTGAGGCTAGCCTAGTCCCTCCTGAGGCTGTGGAATGGACTCTTTCCATGTTATCTGCTTCACCATAAGTGTTGCCTTTGTGCATTGTGGAACTTGAATATAAACATATCTGCTCAAGAAATCCTCAAGTTGGGACTTGCCTGGCAGTCCAGTGGTTAAGACTTCACCTCCCAATGCAGGAGGTGGAGATTTAATCTCTGGTCGAGGAGCTAAGATTTTTGCAGCCATAAAAAGCCAAAGTATAAAACAGAAGCAATTTTGTAATTCAGTATAGACTTAAAAAAAAAAAAAAAAAGGTCCACGTTGAAACCAAAAATCTTCGAAATCCCCAAGTTCACATCATGTCTGGTTCATATTTGAGATATTTTCAAAACCCCTACCAAAGGAAGAAAAAAATTAAAGAAAGGAAAGGAAGAAGGCAAGATAAGGAGAAAAGAAGAAAGAAAACAGCGCCCCCTGCTCTGAGCCAGACGCCAGGGCTGACACTTCACACTGAGTGCTCTTGGTCCCCCAACAACCACATGCTCATGACCTACCCTCCCCAGTTTCGAGGAAACTCAGTCTCAGAGAGGTTGAACGACTTACCCAACCATAAGTCACATTCAGTTCAGTTCAGTTCAGTCGCTCAGTCGTGTCCGACTCCTTGCAACCCCATGAATCACAGCACGCCAGGCCTCCCTGTCCATCACCAACTCCCGGAGCTCACTCAAACTCATGTCCACAGAGTCGGTGATGCCATCCAGCCATCTCATTCTCCGTCGTCCCCTTCTCCTCCCGCCCCCAACCTTTCCCAGCATCAGAGTCTTTTCCAGTGAGTCAACTCGTCGCATGAGGTGGCCAAAGTATTGCAGTTTCAGCTTTAGCATCAGTCCCTCCAATTAACATCCAGGATTGATCCCCTTTAGAATGGACTGGTTGGATCTCCTTGCAGTCCAAGGGACTCTCAAGAGTCTTCTCCAACACCACAGTTCAAAAGCATCGATTCTTTGGCGATCAGCTTTCTTCACAGTCCAACTCTCACATCCATACATGACCACGGGAAAAACCATTGCCTTGACTAGACGGACCTTTGTTGGCAAAGTAATGTCTCTGCTTTTTAATATACTATCAAGGTTGGTCATAACTAAAGCCCAGTTCTACCTGCTTGGCAAATCTGATCTCTTTGCAGCAGGGCGCTGGCCTGGCCAAGCCTCCTGCCATACCGCCAGTCTGGGTTTTCCAAACCAGCCAGTCGTCCGCATGCAGAGTTCTGTGGATTGCGAGAGATGAGGGTCGGTCTCCTAGGAGCTTCTCCATATGGGAAACCTGCAGCCATACAAGTTGAGCGCCAGCTCCCTGAGGCCTGCCTGGAACTGACCTCCAGGAGCCTAAAAAAGGGCCTTGGAAGGATGTCCAGATCCCAGTGTATCCTTGTGCCATCTGGGGACAGTGTGTTCCAGTGGGAATTGCTGAGGACCAGGAGACTTGGGCTCAACTGTATGACCCAGGGAAGTCAGACTCAGCAAACCTCAGCTTTCCACTTTGTGAAATGGAAAAATAACATTTATCAAGCCCCTCCAAAGCTGTTAAAGAATAAAATATATACTAGATGTAAAAGTCCTTTAAAAAGAACACTGCAGAAAGCGTGCATAATGTTTGCCTCAGTTATGATCATGTCTCACACAGTAATAAGGTCTGTTTTGTGCGGTTTCACACTCTTTTTTAAAAAACGTGTATTAATTTATTTTAATTTTGGCTGTGCTGGATCTTGGTTGCTGTGCGTGGGCTTTCTCCAGTTGCCGGGAGTAGGAGCTACTCTTTGTTGAAGCGTGTGGGCTTTCTCACTGCTGTGGCTTCTCTCATTGCGGAGCACGGGCCCTAGGTGCATGGGCTGCGGTAGTTGCAGCTCAAGGGCTTTAGAGGGAGGGCTCAGGAGTTGTGACTCACTGGCTTCGTTGCTCCGCAGCATGTGGACTCTCCCTGGACAAGGGATTGAACCCAGTCCCCTGCATCGGCAGGCAGTTTCTTATCCCCTGAGCCACCGAGAAGTCCCGGTTTCACATTCTTGTGAAGCGGGCAGGGTAGGCATTTGTGTCCCCGTCGGCAGAGGTAGAAACAGGCTCTGGAAGTCCACGTTCCATGGCTGATAGGTGGTAGACGAGCCCTGGTTTTCGAGTCCTTGTCACCTGCTCCTCCCTCTGTGCTGCATCCAGCACCCGTCTGCCCTACCCAGGTCCCTCACCTGCTCCCCTCAAAACATCCTGAGGCGGCAGAGGCTTGCAAGGCTGATATTTGGTCTGCTTGTGGTCCAAAACGTCACTCACAGGGCTGCCAGCTGTGGCCAGGCACCACCAGGTTCAAATCAGGAAGGGAGTGTGTGCCTGGTCCATTATCACTCACGGGGAGGAAAAACCACTTAAAGAACTTGTACAGCTGGTGGCGGGGTGCAGAGTGTCACCTTCAGACAAGAGGGGCAAGTGACAAATGAGAGTACCCCTCCGCTGGGGCTCAGCAAATGAATTTACTACCTCCAGTCTCAAAGTGTTGGTCTTGTTCCCATGCAATAACATTTATTTCCATTTGATGGATGAGGCATAAATCAACTTCTCTGTATTTGCTGGGTGTACTATGCTATTTCTTTTTAAAAAAAAAAAAAGTTTGAAAGGTAATTCTTCCCAGAACTGGATTAATGATTGCACGTCTCCTGTTACCAGGGTTTGTAAGACCAGGATTGACAGCTGTTTTAGAGCTCCCCAGCTGGGAATGGTTTGTTTAACAAACACGGCAGGACACTTACATGTTCCCCTGGCTGCCTGTTCTCATTCCCACCTTGTAGGATGGCACTATGCCCACTCACAAGCCGTCAGCTCCCTGCCCTCGGGCAGAGGTGCCAGGGAACTGAGGCTGTAAGCTGGCATCAAGCAGCTCACAGAGGACGCTTGGCTTTCCCTTTGCCTGAGGTTCCCCCGTGCAACCCAAAGGCCCTGCATTCTCTCCGCATGCACTTCCCCAAGCTGGCCCCTGAGTACTACGACAAGATTCTACGACAAGCAGTAGCCACCAGTGAGTACTGAGTGCGTACGAGTCAGACATGGGTTAGACACTTGAGATTCTCTCATTTAAGCTTCACAGCATCTTTTGCAGGTTTTCAGGTAGATAATATTATTACTCCCCATTCTACAGATGGAGAAGAAGTGGAGGCTCACAGAACTCAAACAACCCACCCAGCATCTCTAAGTTGTTAAGTAGTAAAGCTCGGAGAGATCCAAGGGCAAGACCAGACAGTTCACAGATAGGAAAATTGACATGGCAGTAAATATATGAAAAATTAAAGATTGGAATAAATTAAAATGAAAGCAACACTGGTTTACCATATCTGATCTTTCAAATGAGTAAGCAAATAAATATTTCTTATAATAATACTCAGTGATGATATAGTGAATTAGCGCATGCATGCTAAGTTGCTTCAGTTGTGTCTGATTCATTGCATTAGAGGTGGCCACAAATTTTTTGACATTCCTCCCATTGAGAAATGATGTCTCAGACCCCTCTCCTTGAACCTGGATGGGCTCTATGACAGTTTTGACAGCAGACTATGACAGAAGTGATGCTGTGCCTCAGGACACTGGTGCTTCCACTTCCAGTCTCTGAGAACCCTGGCTCACCTGTGGTGCCCTGAGCCGCCCTATAAGAGGTCTGACTGCTCTGCTGGAGAGACTAGGGGAGGAGGCCCTGAGGCCACGTGAAGACAGTGAAGGCTCTGACAAAGCCCAACCTTCCAGCCACCCCTGCCAGGGTGCACAACCATGTTGGGAAGCCTTCTTGGACCCTCCAGACAAGACCAAATGCCAGCTTAACACCGCCAAGAAACCCCAGACCAAAAAACTAGACTTATTTTCCCCATTTTAAGAATATTTTATCTTTTGAGATTACATATTTTTTATTGCTGTTCTAATACAATGGCTTAGACATAAAAATTTCCAAGAGCCTCTCAGAAATGGTGATCCAGTGGGGACCATGAGGAGCAGAAGAACCAACTGGCTGAGCCCTGCCTGGATTCTTGACCCACACAATTGTCAGAGAATAAAATGACTGCAACTTTAAGTTGCTTAATTTTAGAATAGGTTGTTCTAGAGTGGTATATAACAGGAAAACCTGTTCAACAGGAAGTGAACTGGAGTGTTGAAAGCACTCTCAAACCCTTTGGGAGCAGGAAATGCTAGGGAAAACTTTCCAGAAAGCAATTTGGCAATATGTACCTAATTAAGACAGAGAAGGCAATGGCAAGCCACTCCAGTACTCTTGCCTAGAAAATCCCATGGACGGAGGAAGATATGTGTATGTATAAATGTTATATATATATTTAAAGAGCGAGAGGGGGGCTGTGCTGGGTCTTGGTTGTGGCATGCGGAATCTCTGATTTTTCCTGTAGCAAGCAGGATCTTTAGTTGTGGTGTGCTGGAGTCTTAGCCACTGGGCCAGCAGGGAAGTCCCCTAATTAGGATCTTTGTTTCCCTTGATTCCATTAGATTCCACCATTCCAATAGGTAATGGGATCTACTCCAAGCAAATAAGTAAAAATGTGGACAATGCTTTATAAATATTTCATTTCAGCTCTATTTATATTAACATAAAATCTAACAGTCAAAATATCAAACATGAAGAAGATTTAAGTCATTGCATAATCAAACACTATCACATTCCATAATGTTTTAAAAAGTTAAAAGAGTTTTTAATGATGGTGGAAAGGACTCTAAGCTGTTTTTAATAGTGCCTCAGTTCAGTTCAGTTCAGTTCAGTCGCTCAGTCGTGTCCGACTCTCCGCGACCCCATGAATCACAGCATGCCAGGCCTCCCTGTCCATCACCAACTCCCGGAGTACACTCAAACTCATGTCCACAGAGTCGGTGATGCCATCCAGCCATCTCATTCTCGATCGTCCCCTTCTCCTCCCGCCCCCAACCTTTCCCAGCATCAGAGTCTTTTCCAGTGAGTCAACTCGTCGCATGAGGTGGCCAAAGTATTGCAGTTTCAGCTTTAGCATCAGTCCCTCCAATGAACATCCAGGATTGATCTCCTTTAGAATGGACTGGTTGGATCTCCTTGCAGTATAAGGGACTCTCAAGAGTCTTCTCCAACACCACAGTTCAAAAGCATCGATTCTTCGGCGATCAGCCTTCTTCACAGTCCAACTCTCACATCCATACATGCTTAGCAGTGTTAAAAATACATACATACATGAATGCTGTAAAAAAAATATGCCAAAAAGAATAATCATAGTTGCCTCTAGGTTAGCAGGATTATGGGTGATTCCTCTCAAACTCTTCCAATGTTTCTCTACTTCCCAAGTTGTTTATGGTGAGACTGCTTTCCCAGTTTCTTATGAGAAGAAATAAAAACAAACAAAAACAGAAAAGGAGGAGAAGAGCCTTTGAAATCAATACCAAAAGACTCCTGAATGCAGGTGGGCACTGGGGTGGAGAAAGCCCTTCACCCAAATACAAGCTGTAAGATATGCAGGTTGACATTTGAGGAAAGACATTTGTCTTTCCAAGGATACTACGAATTTACACTTAATCTGTAAAGGTTTGAGCAAAGAGATCCAATGAAGTCCTACAGGATTGTGAGAGCTGCTAGGCCCACACGTCCCCTTCCTCAGGAAACCCTAACCCACAGGCCCACCCCAGGTGGGACATGATCCACTCCCCTATCCCAACCTAACTCTGAATTTCCAAAGTACTTGATCTGTCTTATTCATTTAACCCTGTTTAGTGAGCGTTGTCTCCTGCCAAACCCTGTACTCAGCACTGAGATCCAAATGATGGAGCCAGTTCTTGCGTTCAGGGCTTTTAATACAAGCTAGTTTCAAAGCCCCTGGCACCTTTTCGTTGCACCAGATGCTGATCCATGACTTATCTCCTCCGTTAGCCCACAAGGTATCTGAGAGTAGCATCCAAGTTACCAAGACTGGGGCTGGGCACGTAGCAGGCACCTGTCAGGCATCTGTGGAAGGAACGGTGCCTCGAAGGCCCTGCCCACTTCTCTGCATTGTCGTCAAATGTGCTAAAGTACGCACAGCGTGTGGCGTAAATGGCAAACTAGCATACGAGCAGGAAGAGCAGAGTGATTAATTACACAGAAGGCAAACACTGAGCATTTTCACATGAGGGGAAAGTATGCCCTGATATGCATTTGCCTGGGAAGCAATTCTGCCTTCTAAATAAGACTTTCTTGTTCCAAAATGTGGGAGCAGAGAAAATAGATCATCAGTCTCCAAGATGTCAGCTCCCAGGCGGAAGCTGATGGGAGCAAACGTCTGAGCCTTGATTGCTCCTGCTATTGTTCTGTTGTGGCAACCTTTAATAACAGCCTTGATGAAAAGGGTAAGTGTCATAAGCAAAAGGCAAGGACTGATGAAATTCCACCAGCACTATTGCATGCCAGAGATAATACTTATTTTTCCTTTGTATCTGTGAATGTTTCCAAAGGCGTAACTCCTTCTTATAGTCTGAAATCTTTTGATTATAAGGAGAGCACTGAATCATGAAGATTGACAGAAGGGCAGACAAGGGATCACCTGCCCTCCAACTGTCATGTGCCTAAATGCCACCTCCAGTGTGTGCTCACAGCGTGCACATGGACCCCGCCCAGAGCATCTTAGCAGGTCTTGGGGGACAGGGATGGGCACGAAATCCCCAAGCAGGTGGTCCCAGGTCCTCAGGTTGAGAAGCTGTGCTATGGGTGTGTGCTGATTCAGGGGATCTCCAAAAGTAAGCTGGTTAGAATGATGGAACAGAGTAGGGAGAAGTCAGCTGAGTTTTTCTTACAAGACTTTATATATCCACTTGTTTATCCATTTCTTCATTTATTTTATACAAACATTTGTGCATACGTGCTAAGTCACTTTGGTCATGTCCAACTCTTTGAGACCCTATGAACTGTAGGCTCCTCTGTCCATGGGATTCTCCAGGCAAGAATACTAGAGGGGGTTGCCATGCCCTTCTCCGGGGATCTTCCCAACCCAGGGATCGGATCCATATCTCCTGTGTCTCCTGCACTGCAGGTGTATTCTGTTACCATTAGCACCACCTAGGAAGCCCATACAAACATTTACTTAATACCAACTGTGTGTCAAGGAAAGGACTGAAACAACCCAGTGGAGATCATTGGCGACCTAAGGAACCTTTTTTTTTTTTTAAATTGAAGTGTAGTTCACTTACAATGTTGTTTTAGTTTCAGGTGTATAGCAAAGTGATTCGGTTATACATACATATTTATCTATTTTTCAGATTATTTTTCCTTATGCATGGGTGCTAAGTCGCTTCAGTCACATGTGACACTTTGCGACCCACCAGGCTCCTCTGTCCATGGGATTTCCCAGGCAAGAATACTGGAGCAGGTTGCCATGCCCTCCTCCAGGGGATCTTCCCGACCCAGGGATCAAACCTGTGTCTCCTATGTCTCCTGCATTGCAGGCAGATTCTTTACCGCTGAGCCACCCGGGAAGTTTATTTTCCCCTTACAGTAATTACAAAATATTGAGTATAGTTCCCTGTGCTATTCTGTAGGTCCTTATTGGTTACCGTTTATAGGGAGCATGTGCCAGTTTGCCTTGGGCTTAATCCGTGGAGGTGGGGAAATGGGCCCCGTGAGTGCTCGTGACTTTTGTATGAGGCTGATTTGGAAGAGGAGAAAATGTGTGAGAGAGAGAGACAGAAGGGGAGGGAAGGAACGGGAAGGATGGAAAGAGGAGATAATAGACAGAGGAGGGATCCAGGACTTTTAAACGATCAGTTGATGGGTGGAAGACTCGAGCGAGACTCAAGGAAGGGGCCAATAGGAGGAGAGAGGCTGACGACCCGGGAGGAGGCAGAAACAGTCCTCGGAGTGAGTCCCTCAGAAGCAGGGATGGGATAGGATCCAGGGCCCGAGATGAAGAGCCGACTCTGCATCTGAGCTTCGTGGTTAAACAGTGGTCATGTGCTGGTTCTGCCGCACACTGTGTGCGTGGCCTTGGGCAAGGGTCTCCCCCTCTGCGTCCCGCAGGCTCTTTGCCTGTGATGTGGGGGTGGCTCTGGTGCCTTCATCGTCAGGTTATCATGAGGGCTCAGTAAAGTAACACATGGAGAGGCTTCTTGGTGAGCAGCCCATAAGCATTATCTGTTGTTAGTATTATTATTGAAACAGTGAAAATGAGGAGAGGATGGACGAGGTCAGGCTGGTTTGAGGGCTTCTCTTTTCTCTGTCCAACCGGTGGGCAAGTTCCCCTGTGGAGAGGAGGGGCCACCCTGGAAGAGTCGTGCAGACATTTGAGTAGGGGGCTAAGATGCAAAGTGATCTTAACCGAGCATTGCAGGGGGAGCTGCCCCCCAAAAGGTCAGCGTCAAAGCCCAGCTGAGTTTGGTGCCACCAGGTCCAGGCTCCAGCTTGCTCAGGGTGTGACAGCGCCAATAAGCAGCCCAACCGGGAGCTGGTGCAGAGCTGGGTCCATCCAAGGTGGGGCCTGTGCGGTGGGCACCACAGACACCCATCCCTTCCTTCCACCCTCTTGGGCTTCGTCCTGTCCTGCACCTGCAGGGATACATGTCCTCTCCAGGCAGCAAGCCTGGGTCACTTGGGGTGAGGCGTGCAGATGATGCAGGTTGAATCATGAATCAAAGACTTCTGTGCTCATAACACTGGCCTAAGTTAGGAGCATTACCCAAGGGCGTGGGAAGATGTCCACAAAGTAAGGAAGCAATTGCGTCATGAGACCAAGATGAAGCTCTTACTGTACCATAGGAGGCAAGTTTGACAGCAGTAGCATTTCTTTAAATGAACCCTTTTAAATTTCTTTTCATGTGTGCATTAGATGCCCTTATGTCAATGACACCCAGGAAATGCTTGGGATAACTAGCCCTCAGACTCTCTAGGACAATGGCACAGGGCGGCATGGCACAGACTGGCAGCCACAGAGTCACATAACAAGCCTCGCTTTGTGCATACAACTGCCACGGGTTGGGATGAAAGCGTTGTCTCCTGGAACATCTAAACTGTAACATCTGCTTGACAAAAAATGTCTGATTAGACGATTCTTATGGAACAAAGTCTAACATATCAAGCATACCCTTTTCAAAAGAAACTTTTTACTGCTCACCACTTAACATTAGACTAATAACATTCAGTGTGGTTCATCTATGTTTTCAAAATACACAGAGATGTTTAATTAAGCAGTGAATATCTTTTTTTCTTTCAAAAACAGCTTAAAATAAGGTTCATCAAAACGTGATTTTAATTTGATCACCTGCCTTTTGAAGTCAAGTCTCTCCAACTCCAGCAAAGTGTGGGGTTGAGGCAATTATCTGAATTATTCAGGAAGCAGAATTTTAGCCTAAATCATCACATTCCTAGAGAACAAAGAATATCTGTCAGTTCAGCCGAAAAGCAGAAAAATTGAACACTTTGCTCTTTTTCTACATGAAATAGCATATACACTGCCTTATTTTCTCTGAGCTAATTGGCTAATGAATTCTATTTGACCCTGTACAAAGAGGAAGAAAAATCTTAAGAAGACGAAGCGAAGAAGTTAAAGATCCCTCCTCTTTGCAAAAGTAGGCAGAGATCTATATTTACCGAATGTTATTCTGCTTCAAGTTTCTGGTGCCAAATTGGAACTTTTGGAAGAATGGTGTTCAAGCCTTTTCTTAGTTCTCCAGCAATGTTTCAGCTCATCTGTGTTCTTCGTTCATATCTTCTCACCTGAAAACTATTCCATAAATATAGAATGAATTGTAGAGAATTATTTTATATTCAATTTTCTGTTCTTTACAAGTGATTCAAGAATACTTTAGAAACTTTAGTGACTCATGGAGCTAACACTAAAATTTATAAATTCTGCCGCTTCCCCAGTGACAACATAATTTAGGATGAAAATTGACTTTGTGTGAAAAGGCTTAGACCCTAGGAATGGTGATTTAGCTAGAAGCTCTGGCTATCCTAGTCTCTTCATTAAAATAAAAAGTTTCCTCCCGAGGTGAGTTTGACTTTGAATAAAACAAACCTGTGCTGGAGGAAAGGAAGTGTGGGGGTGGATTGTTTATTTCATCTCAGATAAAACAACAGATCGCCAATTAATTAGGATCTGAAAGAACAGAAGTACTCTAGGCATTTCTAATTTTGTAATCCTCAAAGTGTAAGTCCCTTCAGACTCACAAAGCTTATATGGCAACACAGTAGGCTCAGGAAAACGTCGGGGTGGAGTCTGGGTCTCTGTCTCGGAGTTTGTCTGAAGGAAGGAACAGGAGGGCGAGATTACTGGCACACTGGAGCCGCCCCGGCGTGGTCACCGCCTCCCACAGATGACGAGCCATCAGCTGATTCATCTTGATTTCGATGCTGCTGACACTTGCTCCGAGCGCCTGTCCTGTTTCCATGGTAACCAAGGGAAAGCATCCTTGTCCACATACTTTCGGAACCTCATTAAATCAGGCAGCAGGACAGCAGCTGTGTTCTCCACGCGTTGCTCTGACAGCCATGCACTAATTTTATGATGCTCAGGTGATTTTGGGCGCTTTCTAGGCCAGACTGTTGAGAATGTGTAGATAGTGAGACAGATGGCAGAATAAATATTGCCAAAGTGTTTAATGCACACAGATTTTCTGAAAGGTGCGAACCAACAATGACTGAGGTAATTTGAAGCCAAACAATGAATACGAAGAGGATGGGACGCTCTTGGAAAAGGTTAACTTGGGGTGCTCTTCCGATGATGGTGGTCTCTTGGGAAAACAGCACTTCACAAGAGTCACTAATGTGGTTCTAAGACAGCTGGTGCCCCAGAATGTGAAGTTCTGAAGTACAGAACTTTCCTTTCCCTCCCTAGCATCTTCTTATTTCCTGGATTCAGAGACATCTGAAGAAAAGTCTTTGTACACAGAGACACACACACACAGATATAGATGTCTGATTAAATCAAGAATTCAGCCCAAAGCCCCATTTATACCAAAATGACATGCAGATTTGACAAATCCCGAGTTAAGAGCCAGATCCATCCCACTGCTTCTTCCCCCCAAGGGTGCTTGAAGATACACGTTCAATAGAAAGGAGGCCAGAACAGATATGTCTTGCCAATTTCCAGCGGTAATCCAAAAATTTCTTCAAGCTGAGGATGGCAGAGCAAGTGTTGGATTAATCAGCTTTAATGAAGATGACCAACAGCCAAGAAGAGAGTCCCAGGGCTTCTGTCCCTCTCACGCAGAGGAAAGGAGCGCTTCTTCCCCAGATCTGGAGCCAGACTCCCGGGACCCCAGCCCTGCCTGGCTCCTGCCAGAGGCATGGCCTTGGGCAAGTTGTTTAACCTCTCACTGCTTCACCTTTAAGCCAGAGACGTTCATGGTCCCCACCCCCGCCCCCACGGGGTATTTTTTTGCAAACAGAATGAATTCACCTCTGACTTAGATGCTTAGAACTGTGCCTGGTGCTACTCAGGGTGTAGGCAGTTAAAGTTTTCTTCCTCTTATTACCACACTGTAGAAGTATTGTCTATTTCATATGCTAATTCCATATTTCCCACAGAACAGTTACAAAAAATGGTCTGGTTTTGGAGGAAGTCGGACAGATACCTGAAAATCTCTGATCTAATGCACACTCATGAGCTGTGCCATATCAGGTAGTGACTTAATGCCCCTGAGCCTTGGTCTGCTCACCTGAAATAGCAGAACCCACCACCTGGGGTTCTGAGGATGAAATGAGGGAGCACTCACCTGGTGTGTGTCCCCAAGGAAGAGCTCAGTCTGTGAAAGTTACTATGATCACACTGTTCTTAGGATTAGGTTGTCGTTTGTCAAAACTGTGTTAAAATCTTGGGAAAACTAGATATTGTCTTAATCTGACACAGAAAGTAAAAATAATACAGAGGGTTTCCCTGCTGGCTCAGTGGTAAAGAATCCGCCTGCCAGTGCAGGAGACATTCCCCTGAGCCGGGACGATCTCATATGCAACCCAGCCCCTGCACCACAACTACTGGGCCTGTGCTCTAGAGCCCAGGATCCGCAATTACTGAGCCCACGTGCCATGATGCTGAAGCCCACGTGCTCTAAAGCCCTGCACTGCGGCAAGAAAAGCCACCACGATGAGAAGCCCTCCCACTGCAGCTGGAGAGTAGTCTCCATTTGCCGAAACTAGATAAAAGCCTACACAGCAACGAAGATCCCGCACAGCCAAAAGTGAATAAAAATAAATAAAATTTAAAAAATAATACAGAGTGAGGTATTGCTTGAAGAGATTCTGGATCGCAGGTGTGGATTTTAAAAACAGGAAAGAAATTGCTCCTTGAAAAACTATCTCTTGATCTTTGTGTAAACTCAGGCCTTATAAGAGAGTCTGTATCTTTAGCCTTCAAAAATCACATAGTGAAACGTTCTGTGTTAGAAGAGGTCAAGAATTATGTAAACCTTCATGGAATTAGTCAGGATCAGAATCCCATTAATAAACATATCAAGAGTTGGAGCTGTTACTAGATACTCCCATTCTTTCTGCAAAGAAAAAAGTCCATTATTGGGTGATTGTCCAGTATACAAACTTTCACTGTTACTCTGAGACTGGGTAATACTTGTGGATAATCAATTGAAATTCCATAATGAAGAATGTGTGCTTTGTCACTCAGTCATGTCTGACTCTGTGACCTCATGGACTATAGCCCACCAGGCTTCTCTGTCCCTGGGGATTCTCCAGGCAAGAATACTGGAGTGGGTTGCCATGCCCTCCTCCAGGGGATCGTCCCAACCCTGGATCAAACCAGGTCTTCCCCATTGCAGGCAGATTCTTTACTGACTAAGCTACCAGGGAAGCCCATAATGTAGATTTAAAAGTGAAAGTGAAGTGGCTCAGTCATGTCCAACTCTTTGCGACCCCATGGACTGTAGCCTATGAGACTCCTCCATTCATGGAATTTTCCAGGCAAGAGAACCGGAGTGGGTTGCCATTTCCTTCTCCAGGGGATCTTCCAGACCCGTGTCTCCCGCATTGCAAGCAGACACTTTTGTCACCTGAGCCACCAGGGAAGCTATCATGTAGATTAGAAAGTGTCTACTTCAAGGGCGCAAGAAGGGAGAAGCTGGGTTTGAAGGCAGAGAGTCTGCAGTGGCCTCAGTGACCCCATGGAGCTCCTGGTGCCCTAGTAGTTGTTCCTGCTAGAGCCGTAGAGTCCTTTTGCTCCTTCTTGACTCTGCTGAGCAGGGTTGACTTGGGGTGTGGGGTCTAAGAAGAATGACACCACTTATTTTAGAATATGAACAAACAAGTGCCCATGTATGTCCTTCATAAAGCCCTGTGCTAATTGCCAGAAGGACTCAGAGGTCCATCAGACATTGTCCTTCGCCTTGGGGAGGCTGTGGTCAAATCGGAAAGAGAGTCTCCTACAGTCAGTACAAAAATGGGATGGAAGGAGAGTGAGGACTGGGGTGGAACACGTGCTCAGCAACCCACTTGCTAAGTCAGAGCGTGGCGTTGCCATACGGGAGAGGCTACTCACACTTCAACCCACATCAGGGACATGGCCAGCCCTCAGAAGCCCTCTCACAGGCAGGAGGTGAGAAAGAGCACCCTGGCGCAAGCACCTTCTCTGACATTCCTGCCTCTGCCAACACATCTGACCTTCCCTCTCCCTTCAGGTAAACATTGGAGGCTTCTATTATTTTGGTATTACTGTGCATTTGTCCCACTAGCCACTTCAGTCATGTCCAACTGTGTGTGACTCTATGGACTATAGGCTGCCAGGCTCCTCTGTCCAGGGGACTTTTCAGGCAAGAATACTAGAGTGGGGTTGCGATGCCCTCCTCTAAGGGATCTTCTCAACCCAGGAATCAAACCTGTATCTCCTGCATTTGCAGGCCCTTTCTTTTCCACTAATATCATCTGGGAAGCCCCTTTGGTGTTACCATTCTCCCCCAAATATGGAAGCGATACATGCTTATAGAAACAGAAAGAAGAAAAGAAAAACAAATGAACAAAACAACCACCATTTAAAATGACTATTTGAATCTTGGTGAACTTATTCCCAATCATTTTCTGTTTTTAATTTCTTTTAGTGTATATGTGAACACATAGTTTATTTTTAATCCTGATTTTTCATTTAACATGAAAATGAATGCCTTTGTGAAAACTCTGTACACAGCAGTTTGTGAGTGCATATGTTCTGTTCCACTATAATTTACCTACACATTCCACTATTGTTTAGGTTGTTTCCTAATCTTTTCTGTTATATATAATTTATAAGAAACATCTTCATGCCTAAAATGGTATTTCTAAAGCTGATATCTCTTCAAAGATATCCTGTAAGATGTTTTAATAGATAAACTTTAAAAAAAGTGTCCTGTGCTCAAATTAGTTTGTTAAAGCCTGGGTTGAAGAAATAAGCATCTTCTGTGCAGGGATTTTCAGAGCCTTTGTCCATGGTGTATTGTGGATCTCCAACAGACGGGTACATGTCCCATGAAATTAAAAGACGCTTATCAATGTATGGCAAAACCAATACAATATTGTAAAGTAAATAAATGATGAAAAAAAAAGATACTTGCTCCTTGGAAGAAAAGCTATGACTAACCTAGACAGCATATTAAAAAGTAGAGACATTACTTTGCCAACAAAGGTCCATCTAGTCAAAGCTATGGTTTTTCCAGTAGTCATGTATGGGTGTGAGAGTTGAAGTATAAAGAAATCTGAGCGCCGAAGAACTGATGCTTTTGAACTGTGGTGTTGGAGAAGACTCTTGAAAGTCCGTTGGACTGTAGGAAGATCAAACAGGTCAATCCTAAAGGAAATAAGTCTTAAATATTCATTGGATGGACTGATGCTGAAGCTGAAGCTCCAATACTTTGGCCACCTGATGTGAAGAACTGACTCATTGGAAAAGACCCTGATGCTGGGAAAGATTGAAGGCAGGAAGAGAAGGGGATGACAGAGGATGAGATGGTTGGATGGCATCATGGACTCGATGGACATGAGTTTGAGCAAGCCCTGAAGCTGGTGATGGACAGAGAAGCCTGGCGTGCTGCAGTCCATGGGGTCGAAAAGAGCTGGACACAAGTGAGCAACTGAACTGAACTGAACACTTAACAGACTTCATGGACCATGGAATCCTTCCTTTTCAAGACTTTACTAGCATGACTGGTATTTTTCAATAGAATTAAAATATAGTTCATGTATTTTTTTTTTTGCAAAAACACATTTGAAATATCTTTCAGACACTTTTAAAATGACTAATGTGTCCCTGATATCAAAATCAGACAGGGTAGATCAAGATAGAAAAACTATGGTCATTTGCTTTTAAATGCAAATGCAACAATCCAAAAGAAAATTTTTAGCAAATCAATTACAACAGGGTGTAAAATAGACTAAGGATGCAAAGACCCTTCAGCATTAAAAAATGTAGTAATGTAAATTATTACATTCAAAGATTAAGAAAAAAAAATCTAGTGATCATCTTAGGCAACATCAAGACAGCCTACAAAATTTCAGATTTACTCTAGATTTAAATGAAAAGGAAACAACTCTTAGAAAATAGCTATAAAATAAAACTTTTTAAATGAAATAGAATACATAATAGAATATAAAATTAATATCTAAATAAGGTTGGTGATGGACAGGGAGGCCTGGCGTGCTATGGTTCATGGGGTCGCTAAGAGTCGGACACAACTGAGCGACTGAACTGAACTGAAGGATATTTGGACTGAAATTAGGAATAAAGAATACCTTCTCTAAGAATCATTATTCTGCACCACGTGGAACATCTAGCTGCTGCATCCTGGTGGGGAAAATACTTAGTATGTTGATTAAAGTAATAATTTAGAAATATGTTTCTGTTTAAGAGTTCTTGGGAAAGTCCAATAACCATTAATTGAATAGAAATCTTTAGTTAAAATTCCATATTAGCTAGGGAAAAAAAGAGCCAAATAGCTACTTGGCTAAACAAGAACATTTCTTAAAGGAAAAAGACAAAACAATAATGAAAAATCAAAAATAAGCACAGACACAGATGGATCAAAATGTAGATATTTAAAGATTATATTATTACATTAAATTCAAAAAATGTATAAATAATTAAATACTAACCGAAAATCTTGCAAATTAAGAACCACAGTCCTAGCTAACCTTTAGATCAAACAGAAAATTAAAGGGAAATAGCAAACCACTTAGAAAACAATGAAGAAACACTTTATTCTAAAAATCTATAATACCCATTGAAATGCTTTAAAAAATCTATAGATTTAAGTGTTTAGTTATCAAAGATGAAAAAGAAGGAAAGAATAATAAAAAGAAAGAAACCAGAAGGTAGAAAGGGAACTATAAAATAAATGAAAAGAAAGAAAGTGGAAATTTATTAATTTAAAAGACAAAGTTAATGAAATAGAAAACCATAGCAACCAAGATAGTAGAAGGATAAATTAATCCAAAAGCTGTTTCTTTCAAAAGAACACTAAAATAAGTGTGATTAAGGAAAATATACATGATAAAAATGAGAATAGAAATTGAATCACAGGTAAAAGAGAACTTATAAAAAAATACGAGGAAATATGACTTTTAATACTATGGCAAGTACTTTGAAAATGGACAGTGAAAAAATTAAGTATAAATTACCTAAATTGGTCCCATAAAAAAGTAGAAACTCTGAATAGACCAGTTTACCACAGGAGAAATTGCAAAGCTACTTAAAGATGTATTTAGAAACATACAAAGCAAGATAGTTTCACAACTGAACTCTATCTAACTTTTAAAGATCAGATAAATAAATCCAATATTATGTAAAGTATTCTTGGCCAGAAATAAATAAAATTTCCCAATTAAATTTATGTAGTTTGCATACCTTTAATACCAAAATCTGACAAAAAAATTATCAAAAAGAACAATTATAGTCTGATATTTAACTTATGAAAATAAATGTAAAAAGTCTAAATAAAATTTTTTAGAATCCATCAATGTAACAAAAGACTATTTTGATATTTTTATTAAAAAACTTTTTTGTAAAAAGGCAAAACAGTTTCAAAAGCTCTACAATTTTCTACACAATCCATTGCATCAGTAAATTAAAGGAGTAAAATCATTTGATCAAATCAACATATGCTAGAAAGGCAATTGATAAAATATAGTGGTAACTTTATCCCTAATAAAATTTTTAAGTAAAATGGATAGAGAAGTAAATAACTTAATAACTATATTACTTAGTTGTTTACTAAATGATTATTTACTAAATTAATAAAGACCATTTAATAAAAATCAATAGCAAATATATTCTATAAGAGGAATATATTAAATAATATCAGTTAAATTAGAAATTAGACAGTGATGCCTGCCATTGCTGTTATTATTAATATTGTCCTTAAAGTTTTAGCAGAAGCAATACAAGTATTATGGGTTGAACTGTGTTTCCACTGAAAAAATGCTGAAGCCCTAAACCTGAAGTTCCTGTGAGTCCCATCTTACTTGGAAATAGGATCTTTGCAGATGATCAAGTTAAAAGGAGGTCATTAGAACTGGGCCCTAATCCACTACTACCAATGTCCTTATAAGAAGGAGAAATTTGGACACACACATGTACTCAGGACAGATTTTTTTTTTGGGGGGGGTCTCTAAAATCACTGCGGATGTTGACTGTAGCCATGAAATTCAAAAACACTTGCTTCTTGGGAAAAAAAGCTATTACAAACCTGGGCAGTACAGAGACATCACTTTGGAAACAAAAGTCCATGTAGTCAAAGCTATGGTTTTTCTAGTAGTCATGTACGGATATGAGAGTTGGATCATAAAGAAGGCTGAGCACTAAAGCATTGATGCTTTCGAACTGTAGTGCTTGAGAAGACTCCTGAGAGACCCTTGGACTGCACAGAGATCAAACCAGTCAATCCTAAGGAAGATCAACCCTGAATATTCATTGGAAAGACTGATGCTGAAGCTGAAGCTCCAGTACTTTGGCCACCTGATGTGAAGAGCCAGCTCACTGGAAGATTCTCTGATGCTGGGAAAGACTGAGGGCCGGAGGAGAAGGGGACGACAGAGGATGAGAAGGTTGGATGGCATCACCGACTCGATGGATATGAATTTGAGCAAGCTCCAGGAGACAGCGGGGCAGAGAGGAACCGGATGTGCTTCAGTCCATGGGGTTGCAAAGAGCCAGACACACCTCAGTGACTGAACAACATGCACTCGGGGAGAAGGCCGTCGAGCAGAAAGGCAGAGATCGGGGTGACGCTTCTACAAGCGGAGGAGCACCCAGGATTGCCAGCCAGCCACCAGAAACTTGGGGAGAGGCATGAGAACGATTCTGCGTCCCAGCTCAGAAGGACCCAGACCTGAATCCACCTTGCGCTCAGAACTGTGAGACAATGCATTCTGTTTTTAAGCCACTCTATCCTCCTTTGCTCTGGCAACCCTAGCAAAGCAATACAACAGGAAAATCAAATAACAGATATAAGCATTGGAAAAGAAGAAACAACTACCTGTTTTTAATAATGTTACAACTTTATACCCAGAACACCCCCCCAAATTTTTTTTTTGTTACTAGAAGAATAATACGTAAGGTGTCCTCATACAAGATGAAGGCACAACGTGCAGTAGCTCCCTCTCTCCTCAGTGTCTGGATTCCCTCCGTCTGCCCTCCTGGTCTGCTGCCCTCGCCTCCTGCCTGGCTCTCCTCACGTGTGCGGGCTTCCTTGGCCTCTGGATTCCAGCTGGGTTCAGCCGGTGGGAAGCGCTGGTAGGGGGTCAAAGGACAGCAGGAGGCAGAGATAGGGTGTCTTTCTTTGTGCCGTCTGTGGGTGGGCGATGGCTGCTCCTCTACCAAAGGCTCCTCTCCAGCTGGCCTGTCCTGAAGCTGTAGCTTTCCCTCCAGACTCTGTAAGCAGCTCCCTCACAACCCTCCTGCCTGCTTTGGCTCACCCTGGCGTGCTTCCCCACTCACTCACTGACGTCCCTTACTTATACCCATACCTTTATGTATACTTTCTTTTCTCTAAATATTTTTATTGGAATATAATTTCTCTAAGATGTTGTGTTAGCTTCTGTACAATGAAGTGAATCAGCCATATGCATACATGTGTCCCCTTCCTCTTGGACCTCCCTCCACATCCTCCACCCCTCCCCAACCATCCACCTGGGTCATACAGAGCTCGGAGCTGAGCGTCCTGTGCTTTGTAGCCAGTTCCCACAAGCTAGCTGTTTTACAGGGCTTCCCAGGCAGCACTAGAAGAACCCACCTGCAGTGAGGGAGCCGTCAGAGGTCCACACGGCAGTGTATATACACCAGTCCTGATCTCCCAGTTCGGCACACCCTTCCTTTCTCCCGCGGTGTCCACATGTCACTCCCTACGTCTGAGTCTCTATTCCTGCCTTGAAAATGGATTCATCTGTACCATTTGTCTAGACTCCTCATACTTGCATTCATATACGATATTTGTACTTTCTTGTCAAGTATTTTCCAGTACCATACTCCATACACCATGTACTTCTGGCCAGATCACTGCCACAAGCACCTAGAAATGGAAACTGGAAAGTATGTTTCGTTCACAATGGTAACAAAATCCGCAAATAACATTGCACAAAAAATGTGCAGTCTCCAAAAGGAGAAAACCAAAGGCACACACTGGATGATGGAAGACAAGAGCTGAACAAATATTCTTTTGGGATTAGAAGATTTACTGCCATAAAAAGTCAATTCTCCTAAATTAATATATGAAAGTAATCTAATTGCAATTAAAATCTCAATGAGTTGTTTCCAAATTGGATGGAATGATATTAAAGCTTAAATGGAAGAGTAAGTGCCCCCAGAATAGCTAAGAAAGTTACGGAAAAGAACAGTGAGTACACTTCCTCATAAAATAATGGGTCATGATCTAAGCTCTGCAATCAAGTCAGTGTGGCTTTAGGAAGAGACAAAGAGATCAGTGGGACCAAAGAGAGAAGCAAAAATTAGATATCAGCAAGTACAAACATATAATAGACTACAAGGTTTCATTTCAGTGGAAAAAAGATGGATTATTTAATAAATAGTGTCAGTATAATGGATGTCTGAAGGAAGATATCATTGGATCCTTATTTACATCACATTAAAAAATGTAATCTAGATGGACCTAAGATTTGGAAGGAAAACAACAACAAAAAATAAACTAAAAATTTCAAGAAAATATAGAATTTGTATGCATACCATCTAGGGACTGAAAAGGCCTTCTTAGTTACCACTGGAAACCTACAAGTCATACATTGTAAATTTATGCACACGCACACACGTATATATATAGTCTTTAAATTCTAGGAAGACAAACTGGGCTCAGTACACAGCCAGCAGTGCGTGTGTGTGTGTGTGTGCACACTCAGTGTGTGTGATCAGTCGTGTCCAAGTCTCTGTCACTCCATAGACTGTAGCTCACCAGGCTCCTCTGTCCATGGGATTCTTTCAGCAAGAATACTGGAATGGGTTGCCATTTCCTCCTTCAGAGATCTTCCCTACCCAGGGATCGAACTGGCGTCTCCTGCATCTCCTGCATTGGCGGGCAGATTCTTTACCACTGAGCCACCTGGGAAGCCCAACAGACAAATGGTAATTTTGTAATGTGTTTGGAATGTAAACAAAATGTCAGTTTGCCCTTAGAGACTCCGGAGGAAAGTTGGGGCGGATAGGGGGTCTGTCTTCCTGCTCCAGTGTGTTCTCAGCCTGCTCCTGCTGTATGCAGCGGCCGGCCGTGTGCACGACACCCGGTGGTGACACCGCTGTGAGTTTCAGCGGCACTGCCTCTGCAGGGGGCTTCCAGGAGTTCAGAGGTGTCTCTAGTGATGGAGATCCATGCCAGTCTCACCGGTCCCATACTGTTCCTCCGAGGAAGGAGGGACGAGGACCAGCCTCAGAGTCTTCACTGATGTCCACTCTTCCCATGACCCGGTCGCACACTTTCTCCAAATCTCTGCTCAAGTGCCAGCTCTGCGATGTCCTGCCTGAGCACCCTGTCTAAAATAGCGCTATTACCTCCACTGCTTTGTCACTCCCATTCCCTTCTCTTCCCCTCTCTTCTGGCTCCCGTGCATTTACACGTTGGTTGTCCATCTGTCCTTCTAGAATGGAAGCTCTGTGAGCAGAGGGATTTGACCTGCTTTGTTCAGAACTGTATACAGCTGGCAACAACAGTGCCTGGTACATAGCAGGTGTTCGGTGTTTGTTGAATGAGTGAATGACTTTACAGCCTGTGGACTAGAAAAATCTTCCGTTCAGTTCAGTTCAGTCGCTCAGTCGTGTCCGACTCTCCGCGACCCCATGAATCACAGCACGCCAGGCCTCCCTGTCCATCACCAACTCCCGGAGTACACTCAAACTCATGTCCACAGAGTCGGTGATGCCATCCAGCCATCTCATTCTCCGTCGTCCCCTTCTCCTCCTGCCCCCAACCTTTCCCAGCATCAGAGTCTTTTCCAGTGAGTCAACTCGTCACATGAGGTGGCCAAAGTATTGGAGTTTCAGCTTTAGCATCAGTCCCTCCAATGAACATCCAGGACTGATCTCCTTTAGAATGGACTGGTTGGATCTCCTTGCAGTATAAGGGACTCTCAAGAGTCTTCTCCAACACCACAGTTCAAAAGCATCGATTCTTCGGTGATCAGCTTTCTTCACAGTCCAACTCTCACATCCATACATGACCAAAATTGGGGCTTCCCTGGTAGCTCGGTAGTAAGCAGTCTGCCTGCCAGCACAGGAGAGACGGGTTCAATCCCTAGTCTGGGAAGAGTCCGTGTACCTGGGAGCAGCTAA
Organism: Moschus berezovskii; assembly: GCF_049115385.1. Taxonomy (NCBI): domain Eukaryota; kingdom Metazoa; phylum Chordata; class Mammalia; order Artiodactyla; family Moschidae; genus Moschus; species Moschus berezovskii. Next base: position 90,990,950 of record NC_142471.1, on the reverse strand, counting down.
GCCCATGTCCCTCAACTACTGAGCCTGTGCTCTAGAGCCCAAGCTCCACAGCAAGAGAAGCCACCGAGATGAGAAGCCCGTGCACCCCAACTGGTGAGTAGTCCCTGTTCTCTGCAATAAGAGAACAGTCCATGCAGCAATGAAAACCCAGGACAGCCAAAACTAAAATAAATAAATAACTCAAATTTCATTGTTAATATTGCTAGGGATGAGTGCTGAAGGATATGCCCACATTATAAATTGTCACAACCCTTTTTTAAGATGCTATCTGGAAATGTTTATCCCATTCATGGGAGTCTAATCCACAGAAATAAAAGTAGAAGGACATAAGGATATACATAAGAGGATATTTATTTGTGCATTACTTAGCAAAACAATGAAAGGGGGAAATTAAATTAAACCCTGTCAGGAGCAGAATGGTTGAATAAATCACGGCACAACCACATTATGAAATATTATGTGGCAATTTATTATAAAATGAACTAAAGTTATACAAGTTGTTTTGGAGGGATTTGTGTGAGATTCTGTTGAATTCAAAGGCATGGATCAAAAATATGTGTATTCAGACTTAAAGAACCAACTTACGTTGCCAGGGGGAAGAATAGGGAAAAGGGACAGTTAGGGAGTTTCGAACAGACATGTACACACTGCTGTATTTAAAATGAATAACCAACAAGATCCTATTGTATAGCACATGGAGTTCTGCTCAGTGTTATTTGGCAGCCTGGATGGGAGGGGAGTTTGGGGGAGAATGGATATGTGTGGCTGAGTCCCTTTGCTGGCCACGTGAAACTGTCACAGCATTGTTAATAGGCTTTACTCCAATACAAAATAAAAAGTTTAAAAAAAGAAAGTTGTATAATATATCCTTTGTACATTTTAAACCTTTAAATTTTTGAAATTATTTTTTATTAAAAACTATGCTAATAACATAAAATGAGTACATGCAATGTACTGAGAAATAATGCAAACATACCAAAGAAATAAAATTGTCTCACTTGAGAAAGATATTACTTCATTAATTATTCATACAGATACAATGTTTACTTTTCTTATTGAGTAACAAAATGGTTATATACCACAATAGAAGTGTGGCAAAATTCTGAGAGGGTGGTATCCCAAAGATTTTCTTGAGGAGATAACTTGCTCTCATGTGGTTTTAACAGAAATGATAGTTTAGATCAAGAAGAAGGTGGCAAATGGCTAAATGGCTAATAATTTGCTTGCTAAAAAGTTTTTACTTATGTGGGACTATCAGATTCATAGGTGCATGCACATAAGTTCCGTAAATGAGGGTTATACAAAGTTCCATAAATCAAGATGATAAGCTCATTCATAACAGTATATGAATTAAATAATTAAATAATTTGCATCATTAGTATATTTTTCAAAAAAGATCTATCAATGCATCTGAAAGTGTTAGTCGCTCACTCACGTCCGACTCTTTGTGACCCCATGGACTGTAGCCCGCCAGGTTCCTCTGTCTGGAATTCTCCAGGCAAGAATACTGGAGTGGTTCAGTTCAGTTCAGTTCAGTTCAGTCGCTCAGTCGTGTCTGACTCTTTGCGACCCCATGAACCGCAGCACACCAGGCCTCCCTGTCCATCACCAACTCCTGGAGTTTACTCAACTCATGTTCATTGTGTTGGTGATGCCATCCAACCATCTCATCCTCTGTCATTCCCTTCTCCTCCTGTCCTCAATCTTTCCCAGCATCAGGGTCTTTTCTAATGAGTCAGCTCTCTGCATCAGGTGGCCAAAGTATTGGAGTTTCAGCTTCAACATCAGTCCCTCCAATAAACACCCAGGACTGATCTCCTTTAGGGTGGACTGGTTGGATCTCCTTGCAGTCCAAGGGACTCTAAAGAGTCTTCTCCAACACCACAGTTCAAAAACATAAATTCTCCTGTGCTCAGCTTTCTTTATAGTCCAACTCTCACATCCATACATGACCACTGGAAAAACCATAGCCTTGACTAGACGGATCTTTGTTGGCAAAGTAATGTCTCTGCTTTTTAATATGCTGTCTAGGTTGGTCATAACTTTCCTTCCAAGGAGCAAGCGTCTTTTAATTTCATGGCTGCAATCACCATCTGCAGTGATTTTGGAGCCCAGGAAAATAAAGTCAGCCATGGTTTCCACTGTTTTCCCATCTGTTTGCCATGGAGTGATGGGACCAGATGCCATGATCTTAGTCTTCTGAATGTTGAACCTTAAGCCAACTACCAGTTCCTTCTCCAAGGCATCTTCCTAACCCAGGGATTGAACCCACGTCTTCTGCATTGCAGGCAGATTCTTTACCACCTGAGTCACCAGGGAAGCCCCATTAATGCATCTACTGAAGAATTACATTTGATACAATATGTTGCATGCATTCAGACATAATCTAGCTTGAAAAACTCCTGCAATGTAGTAATCCCTAATAAACCAAGAGACATAGAATAAACAAAGAAAATTGTTATCTATTTGTAGTTTTAAGGAAAGAAATTGAATTTTTTGTACAGTCAACTGTTCCTAATGTTTCCAAACTTCATCTTCTTATCGACATGTGTATTTGAGAATAAAGGATTGTGCAAATCCTGATGAGGAGTACCATGACCTATTTCACAAGGAGTCAGTATTCACTGAAGACAGAAGTAATTAATTAACTGCTTTTAAAAATCTCAAACTTATAGACAAATTACAAGTATGGAACAGATAACTCTTTTTATGAACCATTTCAGAGAAAGTTACGTACATGATGCTCCAAATATTTAGTATGTATTGTGTATTCCTGGAAACAAAGATGTTCTCCAACATAAACATATTTCAACTAAAATATCAGGAAATTAACATTGATATAACACTATTATCTGACCCTCAGACCGTAGTCAAGGCTTCCAAATTATCCCAATAATGTTTTTATAGAAAAAGGATCCAGTTTAGAATCACAGGTTGAACTTATTTGTCACCCATCACTTCATGGCAAATAGATGAGGAAACAGTGTCAGACTTTATTTTTGGTGACTCCAAAATCACACTGCAGATGGTGACTGCAGCCATGAAATTAAAAGACGCTTGCTCCTTTGAAGAAAAGTTATGACCAACCTAGACAGCATATTAAAAAGCAGAGACATTACTTTGCCAGCAAAAGTCAGCCTAGTCAAAGCTATGGTTTTTTCAGTAGTCACATATGGATGTGAGAGTTGGACTATAAAGAAAGCTGAGCACCGAAGAATTGATGCTTTTGAATTGTGGTGTTGGAGAAGACTCTTGAGAGTCCCTTGGACTGCAAGGAGTTCCAACCAGTCCATCCTAAAGGAAATCAGTCCTGAATATTCATTGAAAGGACTGATGCTAAAGCTGAAACTCCAGTCCTTTGGCCACCTGATGCAAAGAACTGACTCATTGGAAAAGACCCTGATGGCTGGGAAAGATTGAAGGTGGGAGAAGGGGACGACAGAGGACGAGATGGTTGGATGGCATCACCGACTCAATGGACATGAATTTGAGTAAACGAGACTTGGTGGTGGCCAGGGAGGCCTGCTGCAGTCCATGGGTGTGCAAAGAGTCAGACACAACTGAACAACTAAACTGAACTGAACTGACTCTTTAAAGACTACAGACCAGTTACTTTGTGGAATTTCCCTCCATTTGGGTTTCCTATTTCCTCAAGATTAGATTCACAGTACATATCTGTGACAGAAATACCGCAGGCATGATGCTGTGTTCTTCTCTTGGATCCTACCAGGCGGCTGCTGCTGCTGCTGCTGCTGCTAAGTCAGTTCAGTCGTGCCTGACTCTGTGCAACCCTATAGACGGCAGCCCACTAGGCTCCTCTGTTCCTGGGATTCTCCAGGCAAGAATACTGGAGTGGGTTGCCCTTTCCTTCTCCGGGCGGCAGACAATCTCAATTTGTCTCATTTGATTAATGTGGAGTCTGCCTGGCTTCTCCTCTGTAGAAGTTCTCCTTTTCTACTTGTAATTAATAAGTATTTTGTGGGGAGGTGTTTTGAGACTATGTAGACATCCAGTTCATCATCAGAATTTTAATTTACTCATTCATTTATTTACATCACTTTCCTATTGAACTCACTTTCCTAGTCTATTAGATGGGTTATAATTCATCGCTAAAATTACTTAGTTTGATCCTCAGATTATACCAGATTTGACCAATGAGAGCTCCTTCAGTCTGGTTCCTGTCCTTCTGACTTGTCCTCATTATCCTTTAAGCACTTTCTTACTTCTGGGCACAAAAAGAAACTCCAGGCTCGTTTTGTTATTTGTCTGTATCAACCACGGAATCAGTCATTTCTCCAAGGTGCCTCAGTTTGTTTTAGTAAAACAATGGTATTTAGAAACCAATATCTGAGCGCTAGGCGTGCTCGATGCTATTGAGATGTCCCTGCTTCTGGGTCCTTCTGCTGGACAGAATTAGGAAATGTGTCATGTACATATACATATTTACACCATTTTTTTCTATATACATCTGCTGCTGCTAAGTCGCTTCAGTCGTGTCCGACTCTGTGCGACCCCATAGACGGCAGCCCACCAGGGTCCCCCGTCCCTGGGATTCTCCAGGCAAGAACGCTGGAGTGGGTTGCCATGTCGTTCTCCACTATATACATCTATATTTATTGAAAACCACGTGTTCACGTCAACACAGGAAGATTTTAACTTTCTTCTTTCCCATAATCGTGACTCCCTTCTCAGACAATGAGAAACCTAGTTCCTATTATTGTTGGTATTTAGTTCATCAGACTCTGAAGAGAACGCCATCTTCACTCACACTCTGACACTGTCCATCAGCCCATCTCCACCCCCTCCCCTCCATGAAGATGCCCCCTTCTCCCCATCCCGACATCTGTACTGAGCAGCTACATTCCTGGAAGTACAGACGCCCTCCTCATGCCAGTCAGGTGCAAATGCAAACCCCTGCTCTGGGACACTGTAGCTCCCCCTGCCACCCACAGACGCCTTTTTGCTCAAGCCCACTGATCAATATCTCTGCACTGGGCTTTAATCAACTTCGTTACCTGTTCACACAGCCTTAGTTAGATGCTGTCACCTAAGGAGACGTTCTGGGGACTGCACTGTCCCAGAGGGTGAGGGAGTGATGGAGCCTTCTAATATGGCCTGGGGGAGACAGTCCACTCCCCTGCTCCACGTGGCCTACCAGAAGGAAAGTTGTCACCCTGCTATGGGTGTAACATTAATGTGAGCGGGCAGCTGCTCCTGTGCCCTGGGAAGCCTGCACAAGAGGCCTTCGCAACCTTCATAGCCCTCACCATCACAAATGCCGCCTTGCCCCAGTCCACTCTTTCGTAAGCTGGGCTGAAGACAGAAATTCCAGGGTGTACCTGCCACACTTGCCATGCAGTGGAATAGCACCTCCTGCCTACTGCCGCCTCCCTCCCTCGGGGTTTGAACCTTCCTGCTGTCTCACTATGCACCGTTGAGAGACTAGCGAACTGAGAAGGAAAAAGTCTTTCCTTGACTATAGATCTAGTATTTTAAATAAGACTGAAAACATCATTGTCTTTTGCCATTAAATGCCTGAAGGTGAAACTTAGTGAACTTATAATGTATCAAGGAGCGTAATTATGAGATAATTTAATTGCTAAATCATCCTGTCTAAATTAGAAACTGTTAAAAGCAGAGTCTGTGCTCATAAACATTTAATATTTTATACTAATTTTTATTTTATGCCTTCAGTAAAAATGATTTAACAGTGTTGTCTTATATTTGAAAGGTTTGGAAATGCCTGTGACGGTCTGTGACATTTTTGGCTCTCTGACACTTACTCAGAGGATGGCATTACTCAGCTTTCTTTTTCTTAACATTTCAACGATAATGACGTGGTGAGGAGGAAAATGCGACACACTCTGGGAACTTAAATAACTGTGAGAATATTCCAGTCACAGGTTGAGATCTGTTCATACGGAACCGGAGGTGTGAGTTTGTCACAGCATTCACAGCTCTCTGATGCTCAGGAATCATCTTTTGTTTGGAAAACAGTCACACACGCTCCCTCTCCGGAGGCTTCCAGGGCAGGGCTCTCGTCTCCCCATTGTTTCTGAGAATCTCTCAGACATAGGAGCATTCCAGCAACTCGAAGCCAGGGCTCAGGGGCACCCAGGCATGGTTTAGAACCCAGCCAAAAGAGGCACTGATGCTATATGACACCCCTTTTTTTTTGTTTTAGAGATCTTTTTTTAAAGCTCCTCAAATCCAGGTCATTTTTTGTTTTATTCTTGTCTATCTATGTCAGCTTTCAATTTTTCTTTTTTTTAACCTAGCTGTGGTGGGGGAATCGAGGGCCTGGAGCACACCCACCAGCATGGCTGAGCATCTCCCAGTTCTCTCAGGAGCTGACCTGGCTGGAGGAAGTGAAAGACAGTGGTGCTCCAAGCTTCCTCGGCTCAGATTGCAATACCCGCCCTCAGCCTCTGCAGATCTCAGCCCAGGGCTCCTTCGAGGACTCCTCAGGTGCAGGCTCCTCCTGGGAGCCATGTTGGATCACTGCAGCAGAAGCAAACCTGCCCTCCTTCGAAGAGTCGCGGTTTTCTGGTGTCTTCCTAATGGCTCACCACTTTGCAGAAATCGTGACTCCTGACCTTTGTGCCGTCTTCTGATCTCCTCGGATCGCTAACACTAAGTTATTCGAAGGCAGGAACTCAATGGGACTCACCCTGGAGTTTCTCACCTGCCTCAGTAGCACAAAATCAGGTATTGAACAAATAAAGGAGAGAATCAGGCTGAAGTTTCAGAGGGTGAAGCCTGCGTGCGATACGCAGGTATCACAGAGGCTCCAGCTCTAACAGTTACTTACAGTTGTCTTTTTTTTAAAATTTTTAATGTTGATTTATAATGTAGTATTTTTAAATTTTTGGCCACACCCTGCGGCACGTGGGGTCTTAGTTCCCTGACCAGGGATCAAACCCACAGCCCCTGCATTGGAAGGCCAAGTCTCAGCCCACGGGGGTCCAGAGAAGTCCCAGGTACAGTTGTCTTAAGAATGAGGACGCTGAGCTAATGGAGAGGATGAGGTCTAAGCAGGCACGGACGGACGTTGTGCTCAAAGCCCCCTGTGGCCTTGGCTCCAGTCCACTTAGGTTCTTCTGAAATTCTGTAGCGTGGAGACGCCTGTGAAGAATCAGAGACGTCGTGGTCTTGGCTTCATTGTCAGGAATAGCTCAGGACTGGGATCTGAAATGTTGAAGTGAAAACTCAAAGCTTTCAAGAAAAAAGAAAGCTGTGTTTGTTTACTGAAGACAGAGATGGATGAGAACGCAGAGCAGTGAGGACCAACCAGACCATCGGCCACATCTCCGGACGCGCTTCGTCCACAAGCTCCCCAGCCACAGCTGGGCAGCCACGTACCAGCCTCTGCAAGGTAATAACACACATCCCAGCTGGTCACTCCATCACAATGCCCACCACCCCAAAGTGTGACCCGTCACAGTCTGACTCACTGCGATCAAGGGCCCCCTTTTCTCCCCTTTCGATTGTGTGGAGTGGTTCTTTGGCCTCGGGCTTCGTTTCATAGAGCCTGGTTCTGGATGGCCTCCAGCATCTCTCCTCCGTGCTTACAAAAGAACCGGGCTGAGAGGGCAAATTGGGACCAGAAAGTTTTTTTTGGAACTTCTTTTGGCGACAAGCCTAAAAGGCCATTAAAGCTAAAAGCCATGTAATTTTTCTGCTGGGCAGAGAATGGAGTGAGGGTCTGGTTCTATTTACGAAGTAAGATTCCTGCCTTTGTAGGAAGTTTGTGGTAGAAACAACCCATTTTGTGTTTTCAGTTTAAAAATTATTTCCTCTGCTCTGCTAGGTGAATAAATAATTGTGCTCCATTATGATAGAGATAATCATTTTGTTCACATATGAGACCCTCTGGAAACAACAGATGATAAAGGATCAAGGCTGGGTATCAGGGAGTCTTAAACTTTTTCAAGTGTGTATCTTCGAAGAATGTTAAAGAATAAAGACATCCGGTAAAGGTCAAATTCATGTTCTTATTTAAGGACTGTGTTCATTTGACATTTGGTTGAGGAAAGACAGTTTCTCTGCTACTCAGAGAGCAAGTAAAAGTTGTCTAATGGCAGCTGTAGTGCGGCTGTTAAACAAAGGCCTGATATTCATTTCCTCTGTTCTAAATCACTGGGGGTGGATGGATGGCTTTGCCATATGAAGGAAGGCAACAGTAAAGGAAAATAAAACAGGTCCCCATCCACGAAGACACAAACACAAATCCATTTCAAATGAAATGTGTGTGATGGACATCTTCAGTTTTAACATGCATACACAAATGTGCAACCTGAAAAAATGGCTTTGGAGGATAAAGTGAAAGTTGCTCAGTCATGTCCGATTCTTTGCAACCCCATGGACTATACAATCCATGGAATTCTCCAGGCCAGAATACTGGAGTGGGTAGCCTTTCCCTTCTCCAGGGGATCTTCCCAACCCAGGTCTCCCGCACTGCAGGCAGATTCTTTACCAGCTGAGCCACAAGGGAAGGATAAAAAGGAAACAAAAAACATTGGCAGAATTTCCTACAGATCTCAAATTTTGTGTTGGCTTGGAGGAATAAAGTGCTTGACGAAGACTGTCTTATGAGTTTGGACTGCTTGACATGACTGATACTATTCAGTGACGGTCAATCATTTAAACCAGTGGAAGGCCTCAGAGAGAAATGTTGTTGTCAAAAGGAACCTTGATTGGTTTCTACACCTCTTCCAGCCACTTAATCGCTGGCACAGAGGCATCGGGGTGTTCAGAATTCCTGCCCATGGTGACCGCCATGCTGAGAAGATGCTGCTGGGCACGAGGACAGGCCCGGGAGTCCCAGCCTCTGCTGGCCTCTGAGCACTGTCCAGCATCGCCCCACCTGCCCACCTCAGACACCAGCTGTCTTGTCGCCCACACCAAAGTCCTCTCAGCCTCTTGAGCAGCCACAGGAGCAAGTGCGATGCTGCTGAGCTTAATTCATCTTCCTCTTACAGACTGTGTTTAGGGCTGGCTGGCAAAGATCAATGCTTCTCCAGCGTGCTTTGGACCAGAGAGGAAATGAGCAGAGGGGTTTTCAGTTCACCGCAGCTGTAACTGTCTCCGTACAACTCTGTCTTCCCTGCCCTGACCCACAGCAGGCCCCTCATTTGGACCATGGCTGGCATTGGTGGGTTGAATTCTGTTTAAGAATCACCTGCCCACCTGCCTGTTCATTGGCAGCTGAGATATTTTGTTACAGGGCCCTTATTGTAAAATCTTTACTATCCATTTATTATAAATTACTACTGGTACATTTTCAAGTTGCCAGAAGAATTCTCTTCTATAAGGCTACCGGTGTATCTTTAAAAAACTATGATCTAAACATTCATTTTGTTCTTGCCTGGAGAATCCCAGGGACGGGGGAGCCTGGTGGGCTTCCGTCTATGGGGTCACACAGAGTTGGACATGACTGAAGTTGGTTAGCAGCAGCAGCAGCAGCAAACATTCATTTAAATATTTACAGAAGGAGTAAAGTAGGAAACAATTGCTGCAAAAGTGATGGCTTTGAATGCTATTTTTAAAAATTTGGTTTATCCCAACTTTTAAAAGAGTATATGCTGCATATATTGTTGATACATATATAAGAGTTGAGGTTTTCCCTTCATGAAAGAAAAGAAAGAACCGGAAAGAGTTCAGAAGCTATAGTAGTTATTGTTGTTGTTGTTTGGTTGCTAAGTCATGTCCGACTTTTTTACAACCCCGTGGACTAGCCTGACAGATTCGTCTGTCCATGGGATTTCCCAGGCAAGAATACTTGAGTGGGTTGCCATTCCCTTCTCCAGGGGATCTTCCCAACCCTGGGATCGACCCGTGTTGCCTGCATCTGCTGAATTGGCGGGCAGATTCTTTGCCAGTGAGCCACACGGGAAGCGCAAGAGTTCAGAAGGCAGAATTTTAATTAAGCAAGTACTTAAGGAATGTGAAAGCTGTTCTGTGTTGGAGGGAGAAGAAAGGGAGAGGGAATGAAAATATCTTGCTCAGCTAAAGAGAGAAGAGAATCGACTCTGAGTTTTGCTTGAGATAACACCTGTGCGCCTCATCTCTATGGAAAACAGCTTGCATTAGCATACAAGGACCTGGGGTTGCCATTACAAAGGAGACTTTTGTCAATGACTCTGTCTTATTTTACTGGGATTTCTGAAAAGCACACATTTTGGCAAACTCTTAATGTTATTTTCTTACTGTTGCTGTTTAGTGCTCAGTGGTGTCCGACTCTTTGTGAGTTGGACTGTCCATGGTCAAAATGAGCGAGATTGTTTTGTTTCTGTCCATGGTCTGTCCATGGAATTCACTAGGCAAGAATACTGGGGTGGGTTGCCATTCCCTTCTCCAGGGGATCTTCCCAACCCAGGGATCGCACCCCAGTCTCCTGCACTGCAGGGGGATTCTTTACTGTCTGCACTACTAGGGAAGACTGCTCACCCCTAAATGTGTCAGAGTCGATGATGCAGGAGAGCCTCTGCCTGCGCCTCTTTAAAATTCAGAGGTGAAGTTCTCATCCCTGCTGGCCCAGCTGGGGCAGAACCCGCCTGCAATGGGGGAGACCGGAGTGTGATCTCTGGGTTGGGAAGATCCCCTGGAGAAGGGAAAGGCTACCCACCCAGTGTTCTGGCCTGGAGAATCCCATGGACAGAGGAGGCTGGCGGGCTACAGTTCCTGGGGTCACACAGAGTCGGACACGGCTGAGCAACTTTTCAATTTCAAAGTCCTCATACTGCGAGAGTCCGTGACTCCATTTTAAGAAAATGCTGGGACCAGGGAGGAGTCAGGCTTCCCAGGGCACATGGTTAATGATTTGGGACCTTAGAGGAGCGCTTCATTATAAATAAAAGGCAGTTCTCATGTTCTAGTAAATACGTTGAAATGCTTTCTAAAATCCCTCTACCTCTAAGATTCCCAGATTCATCGTATAATTTATCGTTGTTTGTTGTTTGGGTGAGCAAAAGAAGCCTTTATTTTTTCAATAAGCCAGAGCAAAAAAATCCTATGCATTCTAACCTATTTGGTCTCTCACAAAGCCCTTTAATTTGAAAGAAAATGAAGAATTATTATAGAAATCCACCAAAAATTTTTTAATGCAAAACGAGCGAGACTGTTTTGTTTCTGCTACTGGTGCAGTATTTTCTCACGGTTATGCTCTTGAAACATGAATCTGTGATAGTTTAAGAGCTGAATACATAATTTAATACTGCCCAAGGCCAGCATTAGCTAAAGCAGATGTTTGTGAAAGATGCATGTCTTTATTGGAGGTTTGAGCTGCCCTAATTCGGTCCATTTCACTCTGCCTCCCTTTCAGGGCTCACCATATCCTCTCTTCTGCAATGGCAGAGACTAGTAAAACACACCCCGTTTAAAGGTAGCTCAGGAGAGCCCACTATACACCACGATGAAGCTGCCCCAAACACAGAAGGTGGTTGTCTTTGGGGGATATTGACACATCACTGAATCCCTGAATCTCACAGCAGGAAGACCCTCAGGATGTAACTGGTTCAACTTGATGCTTGGATTCTCTGCAATGTGCCGGCCACATACTTGAACTCTGCAGTGACGGGGACTCTCAAGGTCACACATTTGCTCTGTCACTACATAGCTCTCACAAGGAAGCAGTTGGAGGATGGTGACTAGGAGCACCGATGTAAGAGTCCCAGCCCCGCCCCGTCCTCCCTGTGTGACCTTGGGCTCGGTCCTTTAACCTCTCTGTTTCCTCATGGCATTAACCACGTAGTGTTGTTCTGAGGATCCAATGAGACAATGAATGTAAAACCCTTAACACAGTGTCTAGCATATGCTAAGGACTCAGTGGAAGCCACTTTTAATCATTTAAATTTTAGTCAGTGTCCTTTGCACTGGATTTCCAACCTCTGATTCCGGTTCTGCCCCCAGAGTGGAGCTAGCTGCTAATCTCTCTCCCACGTGCCTGTCAGCCAGATATTTGAACGTGTTCCTCATTTTCACTTCTTTTTCCTCCATCCTTTGGATTCTTGATTACCATCACCCTTAATCAATGACATTTCTCCAAATGCCCAATGTTCCCTCTCAGCCTGGACATCCTCCTCTGTCACTTCCAACCCTCTTTGGCCTGATCAAATCCAGCTCCTCCTTCAGGCCTCAACTAAGATGTCCCTTCTGCCTGAAGCCTTCCCTGGTCCCTGATGTATCTCCCAGAACCAACTGTTGCTTATTTATCCCAAACACTACCTTCAGTTTCCCAGGAAGAGGAAGATACAGGGACAGAATTAGGCAGGAGTGGAGGTGGGAAAAAACCCACATGGATCATGACTTGAAAAAAAGTAACGCTCCACCAATGTGGACACAAAACTAAAGTCACTAACAGAGGTTCATACTAACAATGGCATGTTTGGGCGGGCAGTGATTTTACCTCTTAAGGGCTGAAAGCGTTGATCTCCAGGAGGCAGGGTGAGTGTCTGCTTGATCCCTCATCTCCAGGCCCTGGAACAGTGCTGCTCACTAGATATTTCTCAAACATGTTTGTCACCTTCATTTCTGAGAGCTTACACATCCATTTTCCAACATGCTCCTCCGGACAAACTCAGGGAGCCAACAGAGCCTTTTTCTTGTCTTTGCAGAGGAATAAATCGGGAACTCGGGAGCAGTGGCTCATGAGAGCCAAGTTCAGTCCCAGCTCTTCAGAGCAGGACTCTTCCGCGGCGCTAAATGTCTGTCCCCGTCTTCCCCACTGAGCACAGGGAAGGCGCCAAACTTCACAAACGAGAAGTAACACTGATCAGATAGATGCCTGCACAGACCCCTCCTCTTGTGAGGGGAAACAGGGTTGTATCTGTCATCTTTGTTCACGCGGATGGGAAAGACGGCGGCAGGTCTCTGGGATCATGAAGTGGGGGAGGTCAGACGGCACTCTGCACCCTGCCGCCCCCGCCCCCAGCTCAGCCTAATTCTTGGCCTTGGTCTGTGTCTCACTTCATCTGAAGAACCGTGGCTTGCTCCTCGTGTAGCACCTGGGGCGGGTTATGCCTGCTAGTGCAGCTGTCTCATCCAGGACGATTCCTTGGCTCTTCTAGGAAACAAGCAAAAGGGGGGCCTTTTCTGTTTGAAGGCCCCTCACTCAGCCTTTGCAGTGAGATGGAGTCGTTTTTGTTGTTCAGTCGCTAAGTCGTGTCCGACTCTGCAACCCCACGGACTGCAGCGCGCCAGGCTTCTCTGTCCTCCACTATCTCCCGGAGTTTGCTCAGACTCACATCCATTGAGCCGGTGATGCCATCCAACCATCCCATCCTCTGTTGCCCCCTTCTCCTCTTGCCCTCAATCTTTCCCAGCATCAGGGTCTTTTCCAGTGAGTCGGCTGTTCACATCAGGTGGCCAGGCCACCTTACAAAGTCCAGCCTGAATTTAGGAAAAGGTCTCCATCTTCCTTTGTTTTCTGGAAAGACACGCCCTGAGCTGATCCTGAACACTGAGTGCTTTTCCAAGTGTCTGAAAACAGTTGGAGAGACTTTTGAACAAGGCCAGACAAACAACCGCTTATTCCTTTTCATTCTCCCGTCTCCAGTCTCTCCCTTGGGTGTATTAAGCCCAAGCCAGGGACAACCCGGGCCAAATCTCAGGCTAGAATCCACAGCTGTGCTTTGCTGGTGCTGAGACCCAACTGAGAAGCAGTGATGAAGCTGGCCAGGAGGGGTTATGGAGACAGGCATAAACAGACCACAGGCCCAGCAGGGAGACTGGACCGAGAGCCCCAACTCATTGGCCCAGAAGTCTGCTTGGAAGCTCAGGTTACCCTGGAAGCCTCCATCGTCCCAGCCACCCCTGTGGATACACTTAACCCAGAGACAGGAGGGTGGGAAAGGAATCAACCTGGTTGAAGAGGCACCATGACGAGCTCCAAGGCTGGTGAGAAAGCGGAGCTCACGGCAGCGTGGCCCAGACGGGTTTTGAGCCTTTATCTTGGGAATTCTAAAATCAACATGACAGGGGTGACTCCAGAGCTAACAAAGGCAAGAAAAGAAACCATAAGACTTCAGGAAGGAAGGGGTTTTGCCACCACGAGACTTACTTTTATAGGAGCCTTTGCCAGTCTGCTCTATGAAATCTGCCTGAGCTTTAACAAAAAATTTCAAATTTACTCACCTGAGTTAGACTGCAAATCAGTGTCCTGAAGTATTGCTTTTGAGTCATTTGTCAAGATCACATATGTACCTTTTACAGATTCTATGCAAGAGCCATTTGAACTATAGTAAACACAGACACACTCATTGATGGATTGACAGACAACATGTTGTAACGAAACGAGGTAAACATTTTTTAAAAAGTTTATAAAGATACAACGATGCATGAGACAGGGTGCTCGGGGCTGGGGCACTGGGATGACCCAGGGGGATGAGATGGGGAGGGAGGTGAGAGGGGGCTCAGGGTGTAGAACACATGTACACCCATGGTGGATTCAAGTCAATGTATGGCAAAACCAACAAAATATTGTAAAGTAAAATAAATAAATTAATTTTTAAAAAGAGATAAAAAAAGTTATCCTATTTATAGGTAAAGGGATTCGTGTTTGGTTTAACTAATTCTCCTTTTACCTCCAGAAATGACTTTGGAGTTTTGCTCACTGTAGATGGACTGGGAATGAGTCAAAATGAGCCGAATACCACGTTGGCATAAACTCAACAAAGAAGGCAAGAGGCTTCATGGAATTTGAGGAAAATCAGCTCTATCCCTTGCAAAATACTGAGTTGTTAGAGGGCAACATTTGATCTGCGAGGTTTGGGGGCTTACAGAGAAGCCAGCACACGTAGTTCTGTGATCTCCAGAGTGGAGCCAAGATTACAGAGCTTGCGGTGGAAGCTGTAACATATCCCCAGCTCCCTTTTTTCTGGGAAATAATTTTACATTATGACTGTTTGTGACTAAAATGTAGTTCTATTGCACAGTATCACCCTCAGAGCCATCTTCCTCTGTGTCCAGGCTTCTGAATTACATCTCCAATATGCCTTCAGGCTTATTACATACAATTAGGAAATCTTCTTAAATAGCTCATTTTTCCCCCAAATATGTAATTTTGGCTGAATGATATTAAGGGGTTTAAAAAAAAGATACCATTACATTAACTGAAATTATTACTATTTTAATTTGCCTGCGAAGCCTTTATTTCAAGTATCATTTCGTATAACTTGTAACTTGGTGGGTATCATAATCCTGATAGAATTTTAGCTACTTGATAGCCTGAGACATTTGGGGGGAAATCATTCCCCAAAGAAGATCAGTTTAATGAGTACTTCTGGTGTTAACTGTGAACCGCTATTTTCCACACTCTTAAAGTACATGACGAAACCAGGGACTTATGCCACCTTTTTTAATGTAACACCTGGTGTTCTATTCCTCCCCTCTCCTGACCCTAACAGTCATCCTCCAGGAACGCCTGGCCAATTTATGGAATTGATGGACTGCAGAAAAAGCAGAGGAGCCGAGCCAGCTTCCTGAAATAGCAAGTTTTAAGATGAATTTCTGGAACAGCCACCTCAAGGTGCAATACAATGAAACTTTCTCTTATAATTTTCAACCAGCCAAACCTTTGCCAAGAGGGTATTATTTGTTGGAGAAAGTGACATTCCTGAGAATACAAAAAGCAAATCACTGAGAGCAATGGAAATATCTAACCACTCGCTACATTTCCTCTTCAGCTGAAACACGGTGCAAACTGGGACATGGTGCTCTGTGAAATGTTAATCGTGGGTATGGCATATGGTGGTCTCACAGTGAAACTGGTGCTTGGGATTTCTCCCCTCTGCTCCAAACACAGCAACAACAAAATACCCAGCCGGTATTTTCTATGGATTTTATAAATTCAAATCAAATATTAAATATATTTTATGAATATAAAAATACGGCTATGCTAAAAATGTGAGCGAAACATCATAATGGACCAGAAACAGAACTACAAAATGGAAAGTGTCATGAGCCAGAAGTCTGTGGGGCTTTGAGCACTGAAGCAGACGAGGTGATAAAGAGTTGATTCCTATGACCTGGACAACAGCATCCTGTGTATAGTCGAGGACTAATGGTGAGCTTGGGATTACCTGGTGGCTCAGTGGTAAAAAATCTGTCTGCCGACACCAGAAACGCAGGTTCGATCCCTGGGTGGAGACGATCCCCTGGAGAAGGAAATGGCAACCTGCTCCAGTATTCTTGCCTGGAAAATCCCATGGACAGAGGAGCCTGGCAGGCTGTAGTTCATGTGGTTGCAAAGAGTCGGACACAACCGAGTGACTGAGCACACACGCACACACAGTGGGGGCCTTCTGCACACAACTAAAGTCTGGGTCAGGCGTTCAACATGTGGAAGGAGCCAGAAAAGCCCTAATTGCTGTTCGTTGGCTGTGGCAGTGGTGGAAAGAGGCAGAGAGAGCAGCACTCTGGCCAAGCTGTCCCCTAGCCTGGTGACTGGCTCTGGGACAACACCGGTATCACTGTGGGAATGGACACCGAATTACTAGGTCAAGCCCTGGGGTCCCAGGGTGCTTCCTAGTGTCCACAAACAGGTAGACAGGGTAGAGGTAGTCCATAGAGAGAGGGAAGCACCCACTCAAGATGAACCTGCAGGCTGAAATGTCAAAGCTTATGATAAAGAAGGCAGCACTCAGAAAAGTAGACCCCCAATCTCAAATGTCAGATGTATTAGTTTCTTATCGCAGCTGTAACAAACAAAAGTAATCTTAGTGGCTTAGACCAGCACAAATTTATGTCTTAATTCTGTAGTTCAGAAGACTGAACCAGAGCCCAGTGTGAAGCAAAAAGTTATTTTTTAATTGAGAGGCTAAGATCTGAAAACAAGCATCAATTATCTAACTGAAGAATGGTCTTTTGTATTGTAACCAGGTAGCTTAGTTCAGACCAATTATCTTGAATAAGCCACAGAGCATCCCTGCCACTAGAGGCATTGTGGTGGTACAGCTGGTCCTGCACCATAAAGGGGGGAGGGTGTATCATGGAAAGGACATTGAAAATATGTGCACCTTGTATACACTGTACCTGAGCTCCCTCTGTTCTTAAACTGTCGGAAAATGGATTTCCCACTTTATCCTTAGTTGAAATTTTGATCTAAAATGTATTCTATAGTTCAAATTTGGCCAAGTATTCCTAGGACAGAAATATGCAGATATTATCATCTAGAAGAAAATGCTGCTGAGTAGGGGATCAGAAGGTGAGAAAAGAATAAGTGTGTATAAGCATAAAGAATCAAAATATAGTTGAGCACCTAATTGGACAACTGCCTTCTACCACTTCAACACTTGAATCTTCCTGGCTACTTGCACAGTATTGTTAAAAGTAGAATAAATCATCTGACATGACTAGGTTTTAGGAAAATATGTGAGAGTCATTCAGGCACAAAATCAGTTTGAAATAGATGAAATTTTCCATCTGAGTGGCTTCTACCAGGACAGAATGTTTCTAGGAGTGCAGTATTTTTAATCTTGTTTTAAAATAAATACTTTAATGTATAAATCACTCAATTGTAAAGGCACTTCAATTTTATTTTCCTTTAGTTTTGAGGTTTTGGAATTGCTCTGTGCAGTTCCAAGTAAAAGCTCTCAGATAAAACTTGCATGCCGAAAACCACCATCACAAATGTGCAAGTTGAACTATAAATTTATACAACACTCAAGCTGTTTGTAGTTTGCAAAATTTGCTAATAAAATGCAGAAGTAGGGTTTCCATTTACACTCGCTGGCACTGGCACTGCATGTATATCTTTAGTGCAGGCAAAGATGGAAAATTCCATGCACAGAGAATCTTTTGTGGATGCGACAGTTTGCTAATATCTTAATGAGTGAATTATGATAATTATAGAAATCTTAGCTTTACATTATTTGTGAAGTGTGTGCGTGTGTGTGTATGACAGCCTTCCCAGGCAAACACAGCGTTCTGATTCAGCAGCTTTCAGTGAGGAACATTTCTGTGCTAATAATACAAAATGGATCTTAAACTGCTGCATATTAATCAAATTCATTAAAGAACATTCATTAATTTGTGTATATAACAGCCAAACCGGGAATGTAGAGTTTGCTGATTTTGCACAAAATGCATGTATTAATAAAACTTCCACATGAGTAATAGCTTTAAAAATTTTTCATAAAGCAAAATTTTAAAGGGTAATACTGATAATTATTTTTTAAAAACTTTTCC
The DNA here is from genome assembly GCF_049115385.1 of Moschus berezovskii. Taxonomy (NCBI): domain Eukaryota; kingdom Metazoa; phylum Chordata; class Mammalia; order Artiodactyla; family Moschidae; genus Moschus; species Moschus berezovskii. The sequence continues at coordinate 90,972,764 of NC_142471.1, read as the reverse complement.
ACTTTCACTTCATTTTGTATTATTTAGCATTAAGTGGAAAAAAATAAATATAGAAGAAAATAATTAAGAAATAAAGGGTAAGCCCAAAAGATTGTAAAGTAAAATCAATTAAAAAAATAGGTCCAGGGAACCTTAGACACAGTCTAAGGTCATGTACAAAACATGAATTTGAAGCTATATTAGGAAAGAGCTTTTCATTTCCTATATGGAACTAGAGGTTGGGTGTGTGGCAAAGGAAAATAACAGCCATGAAGGTGCATCTGTATACTCATGTGTCTAAAACTGATGGAACATTTTTACATATGTCAGGAGATCTAAGACTTGTATTAACAATCAGTGACTAGTGCTGACTTTGGCAGCACATACACTAAAACTGGAATGCTACGAAAATTAGTATTGCCTCTTCGTAAGAATGGCACGCAAATTTACATTCTGTTTTTTTAAGAGGTAACCATGTGGTATGATAGATGTATTAATTAACTTGATTATGGTGATCATTTCAAAATGTATACATATTGTCATGCTGTACACTTTAAATATATACAATTTCTTTGTCCATTTCTTGTCAATTTGTCAAAATAGAAAAAAAAAAAACAATCAGTAAGTACCTTTCTAACATTTTGCCCTTTCAGTTCAGTTCAGTTCAGTTGATCAGTTGTGTCTGACTCTTTGCAACCCCATGGACTGCAGCACGCCAGGCTTCCCTGTCCATCACCAACTCCCAGAGCTTGCTCAAACTCAATGTCCATCGAGTCAGTGATGCCATCCAACCCTCTCCTCCTCTGTCGTCCCCTTCTCCTCCTGCCTTCAATCTTTCCCAGCATCAAGGTCTTTTCCAGTAAGTTAGTTCTTTGCATCAGGTGGCCAAAGTATTGGAGCTTCCACTTCAATTTTGCCCTTTACCTGAATGCTAACTGCTCAGAAGACAAGACTCATTTCTTTGTCCTCTGTGGCCCTAAGCACAGTGTCTGGCATGTAGCGGGCACTCAATTAATACAAAATTTAAAATAACTCTTGTACAAAGCAAAATATGGTAAGAGTTATATGAGAGGTATAAACACAACATTTACAGAGGAAGCACTGGTGAGGCTTCAGGTCAGCGGCTGTGTGCGGATCTGCAAGCTTCCTGAGGACATGACCCTGCAGTTTCTTCATCCTCTCTGGTGTTCCGAAGAACCCTACTCCTGTGCCATTCGGGGGAGGGAAAGCGAGCGTGAAACTCCTAAGTTTGATCCCGGACAGTCTGAATTTCCTTATTAATTAGGAGGCATCTGCCGACTTTCTTGACTGTGCGTCCTTAAGAATAGTGCCGCACATCAGCATTCTCACACTGTTCCCCAGCACTCTCGTGCTCTGTGAGGTAAAAAGAGGTAGGGGAAAGGTTACTTAAGTTAGTAAAATGCTTCTGGTTCTCTTGTGCTGAGAGCTTTACAATGTACATGAACTCATCATGAGAAGTCTTGTTCTGAGAAGTCTTGTCCGGTACACAACCGTATTCCTTTTCTAAACCCGCTGCTGCTCCTGCTAAGTCGCTTCAGTCGTGTCCGACTCTGTGCGACCCCATAGATGGCAGCCGACCAGGCTCCGCTGTCCCTGGGATTCTCCAGGCAAGAACACTGGAGTGGGTTGCCTTTTCCTTCTCCAATGCATGAAAGTGAAAAGTGAAAGTGAAGTTGCCCAGTCGTGCCCAACTCTTAGTGACCCCATGGACTGCAGGCTACCAGGCTCTGCCATCCATGGGATTTTCCAGGCAAGAGTACTGGAGTGAGGTGCCATTTCCTTCTCCGTTTCTAAACCTAGTACTTCCTAAAATGATGTGAACCAGAACCAATTTTCCCATAGTATGTGTTAATATATCATGAGATGTGACTGTTGCCACATGTCTGTAATTCCTCTGCTAAAAATTCTCGTGCATTCTGTTGGCCATGTGTGCATGCGTGCTCAGTCACTTCAGTCACGTCTGACTCTTTGCAACCCTATGGACAGTAGCCCACTAGGCTCCTCTGTCACTGGAGTGGGTTGCCATGCCCTCCTCCAGGGAACCTTCCCCACCCAGGGATTGAGCTTGCGTCTCCTGCATTGCCAGGAGATTCCTTACAGCTGAGCCACTGTAGAAGCCCCCTATTGGCCACTGGAGCCGTAAAACCATATATGAGAGACCCAGGGGGACTCCTTGGTCCATGTCTTTGTCTTTAAGAACAAACTTCAAGTGTTTAGCTAAGTGAGAATTTCCCTGTATTTAATGAGCTTCTCAACTTCACTTGTTTATTCCCCTATCTTATTCTAACATCATCAACGTGGCAAAATTATCTTACCTATTTCTTATAAATGTCTCATCTTGCTCATGAGGTAAAATGGCTCCATACTCTTATGTTTCTCTCCTCAAACTGTTTCAGTTGAAACCTTAGTTTTCTCTTCTCCAGATTCAAATCATTGTTTTTTCCTCAAAGATTTTAAGTTGTGCCTCCTTTCTGTCACTGCTCTTGAGCTGTAATCGACGTATGACATTGGTTTCAGGCATAAGACATGGTGATTCAATATTTGTATATACTGCAGAATGATCACCACAGTAAGTCTAGTTAACATCCATCACCACACAGTTACAAATTTTTGTGTAGTATGATAAAAACTTAAATCTACTCTGTTAGCAATTTTCAATATACAATATTACAAATTATTGTCACTGTGCTATGTATTACATCCCCATGACTTTAACTGGAAGTTTGCACCTTTTGACCCTATTCACCCATTTTTCCTTTCCAACCATCAATCTGTTCTTTGTATCTATAGGTTTACTTTCTTTTCTTAAGCCTTCATATGTGAGATCATAGAGTATTTGTCTTTGACTTATTATGTATCTGACTTATTATATCTCTTAGCATAATGCCCTCAAAGTCCATACATGTCAAAAATGGCAAGATTTCCTTCTTTTCTTACGACTGAATAATACTCCATGATATATAGACAAGTATCACTTTCTATCTGTTCATCCATCAATGGGCACTTAGGTTTCTTCCATAATGCTGCAGTGATTATGAAGGTGCATGTAACTTTTCAAGCTCCTTTTTTCATTTCCTTCAGATGAATGTCCAGAAGCAGAACTCCTGGCTTGTATGGTAGTCCTATTTTTACTTTTCTGAGGAACCTCCATACTGTTTTGCACAGTGGCTGCACCAGTTTACATTCCCATCGACAGTGTGCAGGAGTTCCCTTTTGTCCACATCCTTGCCAACGCTTATTTGTCTTTTTGATAACTGCCATTCTAGCAAGTGAGAGGTAATACTTTGTGGTTTTGTTTTGCATTTCCCTGATAGGTGTAGCTCCTTCTTACTCTCTTTCATGATATTTTAGATCCTCAGAAGTAAAACTGGAAAGCTCATTTGGTGAACAGCTAACTGGTATTAAATATATTTGCAATATGCAAAATTAAGTGTTTCATCACTGACTGGTATTGAATATTATAATTCTAATTGCTACATTAATTCCAGTAGTTTACTTTTCTTTCTTAATTTTCCTTTTTTCTTTGACTCCTATTGAGTCTCTTCTCCCACCAAGGTAATTTTTTATTCTATTATTATATTCTAATAGTTTCTCAAGATGCTGAGCACTAATTCTACTTCTATAGATATACTGTCTCTCAACTAGGATGATGAAAAGCAATTGCTTCCACTAATAATTAAAACACTGAAACTTGTGAACTGTTCACCCTCGTTCATAAATAAAAATAGATCCGGATAATAACCTCACCCGAAGGCAATGGCAAGCCACTCCAGTACTCTTGCCTAGAAAATCCCATGGATGGAGAAGCCTGGTAGGCTGCAGTCCGTGGGGTCACTAAGGGTCAGACACCACTGAGCGACTTTACTTTCACTTTTCACTTTCACACATTGGAGAAGGAAATGGCAACCCACTCCAGTGTTCTTGCCTGGAGAACCCCAGGGAAGGGGGAGCCTGCTGGGCTTCCGTCTATGGGGTCACACAGAGTCGGACATGACTGAAGTGACTTAGCAGCAGCAGCAGCAGCAGCATGCCCCATAATCTAAGACACTTTCTCAAGTGGGAGCGAAAGGGCCAGGTTTATGGGCTGGGAATTACACACATCTCACAACCTCTGCGATCAGTAATCTGGGTAAACCACAGGGGTGAGACCCATGTGACAACTGCTAGTCACATCTGCTAAAGAGGGACAACAACAAGAAACACGCTTTATGTGAATTCTATCTCAGCCTACTTGGGATGAGACTCTGAGTGTGCTTTCTCTGGTTGTAGACAGTATGAAATCACCGCAGTACCACTGGAGTCAGGGGTTGAGATCAAGTCACTCAGTAGTTATGAGGCAGTGGGAAGGTAAATGGGTCTGATTCATTTTCTCATCTGCAAAATGGAGTGACACTGAACGACATTATGGAGATGAAATGCTGGAACATATATACAAGCCCGCTCCCAATATAGGGCTTTATATCCTAACAATGGTTTCCAGTGCTTCAGAACCAGAGACCCCTGTGAAAGGGCTTGGATGCCATTGAGAGTAAAAGGCTGCCTCTCAGTCCCCACAGACACCTGGGCAGAGTCACCTTTGTCTGTTTTGCAAGTTGCACTTCCAAGAAAGAATTCCTTTGAAAGATTTCACTGAATAAAAAGGGGGAGAAGGTTGAAAACCATAGATACAAAGTATTAATCCAAGTAATTGCTATAATTACAAAATGGTTGTTTCATATTTGTGTATATAATGTTTAGATTTGTACATGTAGCATACACATAACCTAGAGGTTTGTACATTCTTACATGTAATGTACAAATGCTAAAAGTAGTGTGGTGTATAAAATCTCTTGCTGTTCACAACATCACCATGAAAACCTATGTTTTGGTTCTCAAAAGATGGTAGCTTGGTTTTTTGTTCTTCAGAAATAAACATATCAAGTGATGCTGTTCATTAAATTGCATGGTATGAAACAAAGTCGTACATGACACATATACGTGACCAACACAACCAAACATTAAGCTCCACAACATGAGTTCTCTTAATTATTAGCTGTCATATTGAGATTAAATTGGGCATTAAATTAAGTTTAAAAAGAGATTAAATTGTGACATGAGGTACAGTAAAGACACAATAGGCATTGAAAATAAAAGGCAATTATTCAGAATGAAATCACAGTATTAGGGACCCGAATACTTGTCGCTTTCAAATTTAAATCTAAGTTTATTTTAGTCTAAAAATAGGGATGAAAAGTGAATTTCATCATCTTAGTCTCTTAAATTTTGAAATCAACAGTCTATCATTTACCATCCATAACTGAAGTTTTCTGACAATGTTGACTTTTCTGATATCAAGAAGTTTCTATCAATTTATACCACATTTTATGCTTTCATATAGTTATTTTCTCTACCTAAATTTCTTCTCAGTTGATAATCTCTACAGACCAACTTAATATTAAGATAATTTTTCAATCTTTTTTAATTTTAATTACTTTAATCAACTTTTCCTCTTTAACTTTTGCATATCCCCCATGGACTAGAAAGATTTTGTCAAGCTTTAACTTCCGTAATTTGTATACTGTACATTACAGCTAAAGAATAGCCTTTCTTTAGCACACCATGAACTCCATAGAAATTTCAACATGCTCTCCACTTTTTCTGTCTCACTCTTCCTGTTTGAAGATCCCTAATTTTGGAGAATACAGTGTTAAGAATATGATGTACACAAACTTGAAGTAATCTTGTCAGGCATGTTCTTTTATAGTTGCAGCCCACAGGCTAATCTTCTTGCAGCTAGAGCTTATGGAGTTGTCCTCGTGAATCTTATTTTCATCATAAATGCCTTCTCTTAAAAATAAAAACAAACAAACCAAAGCCCCCAAATTGACCTTACCCAAGGGATATAAATGATGTAAAATAATTTCTTTTAAAAATGAAATGATAAATTCACCACTTTACTTGCATGATCAGTCAAAGCTGGAAATGTGATAAGCTTGTAACTTTAATATTTGAAGCTTGGAGCTTGAAGCTTCCAAGATGAATTTCTTTTCACAGGATGGAAGTGCCATATTTTTACTCAAAACCTTTTTTCTTTTTATGCCACTCTAGGATACAGTTCTAGTCCATGATTTGTATTTGGAAGTGGCACAGATTTTGAAATTTCATTAATAAAAACAAATCCAGTTTCTAGTTGATTTCTTCATAAAAGCCTTTCTACTGCTTCAAATTGTCCACTGAGCTCATTCCTAGCAGTCTGGAAGTGCCTGGTGCCTTAGACTGGTCCAGGGTTCTGAAACTTAAGTCATGCATTCTGCACAGGAGGCTGAATGTTAAGACCTTTCACAAACACTTGCACAAACAGGAGCCTGTTTACAAAATGACTCCCAAAGCCAGCAGTCTCTCTGCCAACATTTGTCTGTCAGTCTTCCAAGTTCTGAGGTACCACAGTAGCTTTAGTTCTCCATGTTTCCCAGGCCACTCAGCCTGGGCAGAAAAGAGTCGCAATGACAGTCACAAAGCAGATTGCTTTCATTCTACCTCCAGGGAGTTGGGAAAACCCTTGAACTATTCACCATATTCCTCCCTACTCCTCCAGCTGCTGTGAATGAGGTCTCCTGCTGCTCTGGGGCCCTGCTCTGCTCCAAGCTCTCTTAGGTAGAACCTCTGATTTCAAGGTGACCTGGGCTCTGTCCCACCACAGCAAAGGGACAAGGCTCTGGGCTGGGATACAACGTAAATGACATACTCCTGCTAACCCCCAAGTCCTCTTCCTCCACAATTACAGGAGCACAATCCTGTAACTGCTTTATTTTGCATTTACTTGTAGATGAGACAGCACTGCAGAGGTTAAGGGGTGGAGGGGGGAAAGGAAGAGATGCGCCAACCAAAGATGATGCGGATTGGCAGGCTGAGGGCACACCCATTTGGGCAGGTCAGAAGTTCGTAGTTAACCCGCCCTTTTGGATGGTCAGTTTTACCCAAAACAACATCTGAAAGAGATCGTCCAGCCCCAGAAGTGAGCTACATTGTGGTAAATGAAACAATTTATGAATCTCTTTAGAATTCCAGATGGATTCCAGACTACCCTTACAGGCTGGCTCCTTGGACAACTGCCTGTGTGGTCAGGCGTCACTCAGCCTCAGTCTCTGCTCAATGTGAGAAGTCGCTTTCTCTCCCTCCCAAGGATATCATCCCCCCAAGGCCTGGGAACCCTCCTGGAAACGTCCTGGCGGGGCCTGACTGCCAGGAATCCCCAGGGAACACTGGCCCGGGTCCTCAGGGTGTCCCTGTAGCTCTAAAGAATTCCTGGGTCAGGAAGGGAGACTCCAGAGTCAACTCCTCTTGCCAGAGGGCAGCTGTGGCATGGGTGGCAGTGGTTTCATATTGGGTCACTGGAGACCAACATGAACGGCTGCCGGACAGTAGCAGGGGGCATGGGCCTTCTGCTCACAAGGGCCGGTAACAACAGTGGTTGATGGCTGCCTTGTGATGACTGCCAGGCAAAGCCTGCTGGGTAATGGCTGCTGTCCAATGGCAGGCGGGCAAAGCCTGCTGGGTAATGGCTGCTGTCCAATGGCCGGCGGGCAAAGACTGCTGGGTAATGGCTGCTGCGCAATGGCAGCTGGGTAAAGACTGCTGGGTAATGGATACCGGGCAATAGCAGATGAGCAATGGCTACTTGGTAATGGATAGCGGGCTTTGGCTTGGCACCTGGCCTGACCCAGCCCGTGTCAGCGGTAAGATGACCACGTGGGCTTTATTTCCTCATGCTTGGTAAGCACTCATAGTCCACGAGGCCCCTCACTGAACACACTAAACACTTTATAATCCGTGAAGGATGTATTACCAATTTCTAAGATGGTAAGGGTTCCCATCCCCCTTTTCACCTGCCATCTCATCACTTCCTTCCCATGCGCTGCGTCACTGTGAGCTTATTGTCACTTCCTGCGCCACTTAAACCGAAATCCAAACAGAATCGTGGGATCATTAATTTTTTAATCTGTCCGATTAACTATAGCCTTGTTAACAAATTTTAAAGTAATATAAGTAAATGGTACCCAGATAACCTCTTTGTAGACTTTATCCTGCTCCGTAAACTAAATCTCAAATGAGAAAAGAAATGTGGATGTTCTGTCAGTACAGTTCGTGTGAATTTTCTTTCTACCTAGTCTTGTTTTGGATGGGGAAAAGAATGAGCTCTGTTTTGGATAGTGTGTTTTATTTCTAAATACAAATATTTAGGATAACATGAACACATAAAATTTAGAAATGGCTGTCCAGAGAGAAAATCATTTGTCAAACTTGCATAGCAAGAAATAGCAAGACTAGAACAATGTCCTGAATGTTTTGTTTTTCTGCGCAGTGCCCTGATTTCCCCTCTTGATATCTGTCAGAATTTATATATAACAACTGCAAGTTCAAGCATTATTTTCTAAATCAAAAGAGTGGAAACTTTTAGAGGAAGCTCAAGGGCTGTGCCTTGATTAGCATAGACAACTAGATTAGAATCAGTGGCAGTATCTCTCTGAGCAAAATCTTCCAATTTTATTCTTGTCACTCCCTGGGGAGCAATTGCAATTGTGGGTGCATTGCGCTCTCTGGCCTCCTTTGATCTCTTTATTCAGGTCTCCTGTTTACTGTATTAAAACAATTCACTCCATTCATCGGGCAGTCTTTGTTCATCAAATCAGATATTGTGCACCTTTGTTTTAGTCAAATGCACAAGAGTGCATTTGGCCTTATTTATGAGTCCTCTGACAAAGATTAAATTTTATTTTTCCCATCTTTTGAAAGAGTTGTGCTGTGGAGATTTACTAGATTAGGTGAGTATTGATTTTATTTCCCCCTGCTCTTTCATCCCTCCTTTTGGATGCAGAGTCAAGTTTCCTTGCTATGATGCTTGTTACTGAAAAAGGAAAGACTATGTCTTTGGAGATGTCTGGAGAAGCTGGGCATTCCATTTTATAATGATGGGTCAAGCTGTTTGAATCTGTGACAGCCCCTGTCTGTCCCGTTCTGATTCTCTCTGGTATAAGAACGATGGCCTTTTCTTTCTGTTCCTTGCTGTGCTGTTATTTGTCAGTCGGTGGAAGCTAGAAGGTGGTGCTGTTTAGCATGTAAATAAACCAACACTTTTTCCAGTAAATAGCTCTGCGTAGCATTGTATGCCAGGACCTCTCATCCACACAATGATGAATTCAGTTCCTGCGTTGTGCTTTGCTTTCCTGTCCTTTCGCAGGGGGAAAGGTGATCACACTGTAATTATAGAAGTCCTTTTTACTTGATTTTTTTCTGGTTGTGCCCCTAGTTTTTTCCAGTCTCCGAGTAGATAACACTTCCCTTTGCTAAGATAAATTTCCTAAGGCAGTTTTTTTGGAATTAATTTACTTCCTGTCGTCCAGTGTTTTATAGATGATGTAAATGAAGGATGTGGCTTACAGATCTATTTAAAGAGACGTGCTTATCCTTCATGGTTCTAGCCAGATGAGTGGGCACATGCTTTTGCATTTTTATTTAAACCCCACTGAAGTTGGTCATTATATTTTGAATGCCACAGCACGTCTATACCATTATTTAAAGGATCTTGTTCATTCATCCATATAATGATTGGCATTGGCGATAACTTGCTGCAATGTTACACTATTTTAATTCTTTCTCAGGCAGTGTTATCTTTGATCACTTCCTATTCACTGGGAAAAACCCCCATACAATTGCAATCCCACATTATGTTTCAGTGATGATGCCAAGTACTCCCTGGAATATAGCTATTCAAGACACTTTCTCCACCCTCAGGCTGCTCATTAAAGGGATGGCAGTTTCTAACTTTAATGAATAAGGTAGAGCGCAAATTCCACTCTTCTTTCAAAGAGACTCTCTGGTTTTCAAAAAGTGTTTTCTGCTGCCTATTTCTTTGTTTAATTGGGAATGGTGCATACTCCTACATAATCATGGCCACAACTCAGTATGCAAAGTATTTCCCTGTCACATTTTCTTTTTGTGTGATTCAAGTGTATATTTCATCAAAGAATTCCAGAGAAAGTTCTGTATCTTCTATCAAAAACAAAAAATAACAACAACCAAAACCCCCCCAAAACAAAGAAACTACCATGTGTTATGCAAAGTGCATCCAGATTATCATTTTGTCTGTGGATAGAGTAACTCTTATATTCTTTGGTTTTTCACACTTCTTCTAACCAAACACTGATTTAATATGTTCTTGTAACCCAGGGACCTTGGTGACAGCTCCAAAACCTCATTGAAAAGCTCAGCAAGAAAGAGCCAAGTAAGACAATAACACGGACCAGCATTTAGGAAAACTGTCTTCTTTTCATTATCTGGTAGTCTAAAAACCAGCCAAATGATGTAGTCTCCATGTTTAAAAGTATAAATTAACTTTCTTCTTTTTCAACAAATCAAATAGAGTCTTAAAGTTTCTGTTTATCTCTTAGTGAAGTATGACCATGTGGAAACGCTAAAACAGGAGGAATAGGAGGAACACTAAAATAGGAGGAATTTAAGGTTGTAAGGTGGGTGTGGATAACTCAGCTCACACCCACGTTAGGCAACGGTGTCTGTTCAGTCGCTTTGCGACCCCGTGAACCGCAGCACGCCAGGCCTCCCTGTCCATCACCAGCTCCCAGAGTCCGCCCAAACCCATGTCCAGTGAATCGGTGATGCCATCCAACCATCTCATCCTCTGTCGTATGGAAACAGGTAAGAACAGGCTCACTGCCATTTCTGTCATACTCCGGTTCTGAGACAGGGAGGCCTGGAGTGCTGCAGTCCACAGGGTTGCCAAGAGTTGAACACAGCTGGGTGACAGAACAACAGCAAAAGTTTCTGAGACCTTCTTTCCTTAACTCAGAAATGGGCCAATACTTGAGCCGTTGAGCACTCGCTGATTCACAGGTTTTGGGGGCAGCCATACGAGAAGCGGGGACCCTGAGGATATTAGCATGTGTATTCAAACCCTGAAGGTATTAGAGGCACTCATGACACCCAAAACAAACCCTGGCTCTTATCATCATTTATTTCACACCAGGTCAGTGCATGACAGTGTTCTAGCATCCTGGAAGATGGAAGATAAATATATGGCGTGCTCTGTATTCCCATAGAGCTTATCACATGCTTGGGGAGATGCATCTAATTTATTTGAAATGAGGAGAGAACCCTAGAAAGCAGTTAAAACTAAATGCTAACCTGGGCTTAGTTAGCATTAGACACACTTACCTGAAGAAAAAATTCTTGTTTATCTGAAAGTCAAACTTAACTGGACATCCTGTATTTTATCCAGCAAGCCTAGCTTTTCCGTGGTGCATCAGCCTCATGAGAATTATGGTCCCACTGCTGCCTTCTACTGGCTTACACATTCCCCACCTAGGAAAGAAACAGTTTTCACACGTACCCTGCCTTACTATTCACAAAGTGTCCCGTACACATATTTAAATTTCATCTTTCACTGCAGCCCTGTGAGATTGGTCTTAATCCCACTTGTCAGATGAAGAAAACAAGGCTCAAACAGACTATCTAATTGTCTAACTCAAGCATCTATGAGATCCTGAGCCCAAATGTGACTCTCAAGTCCAGTGCTTTTCATACCACACAGTTGTCAGCAGTGTCCCACAGCTGGGGCACTTTCTCCACTTCACAAAGCTCCCATTTGTTCAGATCTCCTGCCAACTTTCCCATTGGAATGGCAGCTTCCTTCCCAGAGCTGTTTACTCTCCACTCATTGTCCCTGGCTAATGCCACCATCCATCTGTTTGGAGGATGGCGAACTCAGGACCACTTTGCAGGGGTGATTGTGATGGTTTTCCCCAGGACTCTTCTCCTCTCGTTTCTCAGTGTTTTTTATGAATGAACTAGCACTCTGCCTGAAAATTTGAAATTGCCTGTGACGCTGAACTCTTTAAGCTGGCTGATCAATGAGGCTGATTGCCTTTTTTGTTGTTCTAGAAATGTTTATTTTCCTAATAATGCAGATGATGGAAGTGAGAAAAGAACCCTATCAATTTTTTAATTGTTAATATTTCACAATTTTAATTGTCATTTTCCTTCATTGTATAAGGCAAACTGTAAAAATAGTCAAGCTATGCATAAGTGTAAGAAACCGAATGCAGATGTCCCTACTCCACTTTTTTCTCACTTTGTAGAAATCATCCTTGTATCAGATTGGTATGTGAAAAAAAGTGAAAGTATTAGTTGTGTCTGACTCTGCGACCCCATGGACTGGAGCCCACCAGGCTCCTCTGTCCATGGGATTCTCTAGGCAGGAATACTGGAGTGGGTTGCCATTTCCTTCTTCAGGGGATCTTCTTGACCCAGGTGTTGACCCTGGGTCTCCTGCATTATAGGCGGATTCTCTACCACCTGAGCCACCAGAGAAGCCCCATCAGATTGGTATATATTCCTCCAAGAGCTTTTTTTTTATAATTATGCAAATATATGCATTGTAATTACTTTATAAAAATGTGGCCATTTTGCTATGCAACTTTCTTTCACTTAAATAATTATCTTGGAGACTTTCTTGTCATTACACATAGATTTACCCTTTATTTTTGATCGTTACAGCGTATTTCATTGTATTGATATACCACAGTTTCTTTAATCAATACCCCATTGTGTACATTGGATTTTTCTACATATTTTTCTTTTTGCAAGCAATGCTTCAATTTCTGTGAGTGTGTCTAGAGAATTAATTCCTAGAAGTGCGATGCCTTAGACCAAAGAACATGTACGTTTTATATGTGAGGAAGAATCACTAAATGGCTCTCCAGCAGGATTTTGCCTGTTTTTCCTTGTACCACTTCCTTTTTCCAGTTTGTCTTGGGATTTTTCACTTTTTCTTGTTTTCTACAATGGATACCAACTCAATGGACATGAGTTTGAGCGAACTCTGGGAGAAGGTGAAAGACAGGGAATCCTGACATGTCCATAGGGTCACAAAGAGTTGGACACAACTTAGCTACTGGACAAGAACAGCAGCAATGGATATACATGTTTACCCTACATGTGTGGCAAGCACATTTCCCAGCTTATCTTTTATCTTTGATTTTGTTTATAGTATTCTTTATTGTGCAAATGTGTTTAATTTTTAGGGAGCCTCACTGTCTGTGGTTTTGATTTTCCTTGCCATATCAAAAAAAAAAAAACTTTCTCCATGCCAATATTATGCAAGTCATTCATGATTTCTTTTAGTACTTTCATGGTTTTAGATTTCTACATTTAAGCCTTTGAAGCATCTAATCTGTTTCAATGTAAACAATGTAATAAAGATTTAACTTTATGTTTTCCAAATGGCTAAACATCTGAGTTATCCATCATCTCCTCATTGATTTGAAATGCCACTTTTATCATACATTGAATTTTTGTAGATGCTCGAGTATATTCTAGGTGCTGTATTCTGATCTGTTGACATCTCTACCAATTCCTGAGTCAGTGTGACACTTCTTAAAATACTGAGTTTCATAATATACTTTGATATCTGTTAGAGCAAGTTTTGTACTCCCCAAATAGCAGAAGATTACTAAGTTAAAGCAAAAGTTTCCTTTCTTGCCAGCCATGGCTCTGGTCTCAGCCCTCTCACCCCTGTTAGCAGTTTGGTCTGTGTCCTTGTATTTACAGACTTGAAAACACAGGTATGCTCAGGTATACAACAACAAAAGGCTGACACCAGGGCTGAAGGTCGGCCAGACTATAAGGAAAGCTATTAAATATTGAACTAGTTCCATATACTCAGTCTCTTGATCGTGTCTGACTCTTTTGCAACCCCATGAACTGCAGCCCGCCAGGCTCCTCTGTCCATGGGATTCTCCAGGCAAGGATACTGGAGTGGCTTGCCACGCCATCCTCCAGGAGATCTTCCTGACCCAGGGATCGAACCTGCGTCTCTTGTGTCTCCTGCATTGGCAGGCAGGTTCTTTACCACTAGCACCACTTGGGAAGTTACTAGTTCCACACAGCAGTAGCCTCCAGGTCTCTCTACTAACTCATCCTGGACTGCTTCTACTCCTTCCCAGCATAAAATCTATTATTACATCAAATGTTGCCTATGTGTTCACAAATAGGATTTGTTTATTTTGTGTGTATGTGTTATTTTTGTCATGTTTGGTGTGAGGATTATACTAGCTCTATTGAATGAGTTGAGAAACCCTCAGTCTTTTTTGTTAATTCCTTGGAACAAACTGAATGCCACAGGAGTCATTGGTTCCTTTGGAAAAACTTGTTTATTAAACCTTTTGGGCCTGTTGTCCTTTTTGAAGTGGGGGAGGAACATGAAGATAGACAGTTTGGACAGCGTGTTACATTTATCTGGGTTTAGTGTTCTATTTAGGGGTTTTTGTTGACTTGAGTCTGAGTGAACTCCAGGAGTTGGTGATGGACAGGGAGGCCTGGCGTGCTGTGATTCATGGGGTCGCGGAGAGTCGGACACGACTGAGCGACTGAACTGAACTGAACTGAACTGACTGCCTTTGTTAAGAAAATTGTGATAATTTTTATTTTTCTAGGAAGTAATTTTCTGTTAATAGTATGAGCATGGCAAGCCACTCCAGTACTCTTGCCTAGAAAATCCCATGGATGGAGGAGCCTGGTAGGCTGTAGTCCGTGGGGTCGCTAAGGGTCGGACACGACTGAGCGACTTCACTTTCACTTTTCACTTTCACACATTGGAGAAGGAAATGGCAATCCACTCCAGTGTTCTTGCCTGGAGAGTCCCAGGGACGGGGGAGCCTGGTGGGCCTCCGTCTATGGGGTCACACAGAGTCGGACACGACTGAAGTGACACAGCAGCAGCAGTATGAGCAATAGAGTCTAACTCCATCAATTACCAGTTCTTTTGAAATAGATTTTGCTTTTTATTATAGTTTAAACTGGTTTGCAGAAAGATTTAAATTTCCCTTATACCTGGCACCCAGGTTCCCCTATCCTTATCCTAGTATGGCAAACTGGTAACAATTAAAGAACCAACATTGACACTTTTTTATAAGGTTTTTTAAAAGTCTTTATTGAATTTATTATAATATTGTTTCTATTTTATGGTTTTTGATCGAGAGGCATGTGGGATCTTTGCTCCCCAACCAGGGATAGAACCCACACCTCCCGCATTGGAAGACAACGGCTTAACCACTGTACCACCTGGGAAGTCCCTGTTGTTGCCTTCTCATTAAAGATCCTGGTTTATTCAGAGTCCTTTGGTTCTTTCCTGATGTCCCAGGAGCCCATCTAGGCCATCACAGGACATGCAGTCATGTGGCTCCCTGGGCTCCTCTTGACCGTGGCGGTTTCTCAGACTCCTTGTTTTGCTGCCCTCTACAGTTCTTGTCTTTTGGCTGTGCTGGGTCTTCACTGTGGCGTTAGTCGCCCTGTGGCATGTGGGATCTTAGCTCCCTGGCCAGGGATTGAATCCATTGTCCCCTCCAGCAGGGTGGATTCTTTACCACTGGACCACCAGGGAAGTCCTGTCCTCTGCAGTGAGGAGTGTGGGTTGGACATCCTGTAGGTGCCCCTCTATGGAAATTTGTGTGAAGTTTTTTCATGATAAGACTGGAGTGGTCGTGGGAGGAAAATCATAGAGATCAAGTGCCATGTTCATCTCATCATGTCAAGAGTATATCTTCTTCGTGTGGTTTTTGATCATGGATGCCACTGTTTACCATGTGACTGAGGCAGTGTTTGTGAGGGGTCTCCACTTAAAGCTACTCTTCTTTGCCCCTGTTCTATTTTGTACATTTTGGAAGGAAAGCAGTTAAGGAATAGGGAGTTACGCTCCACCTTTTTGAGGGTTGAGTATCCATATAAATTATTGGAATTCTTCTGCAAGAAGATTTGTCTGTTTGCCCCCATTTTTAATCTATTCAGTCATTGATTTTTATCAGCATGGACCCATGGATAGTTATTTTATACTTTCAATTATAATCTAATACAACCTTATTTTGTGGCTTTAATTGCTCCATCTTCAGCCTTTGGAAGTTCTCTCAGCGGGCTCCTGTGTCTCTTGGACATACCCCTGTTTCAGAGAGGCTTTTCTATTTGTTTTCCGTTTGTTAGTTTTTTAAGCACTAGCACACTTTCTAGTCCTCCAGGGTGTTCCAAGCTCATCTCGTGAATTTCCTGCCCTAGTGCTGGAATCACCACGTTCTCCAAAGAGCCCTGACTCCTTTCAGTGGAGTTGCTGTTGTTGAGTCGTTGTAGGCCATGCCCGACTCTTTGCACCCCCATGGGCTGCAGCACGCCAGGCTCCTCTGTCCTCCACTGTCTCCCGGAGTTTGCTTAAATGCGTGTCCATTGAGTCGATGATGCTATCTAACCACAGTCACCCCTTCTCCTTTTCCTTAAAACTTTGCCAGTATCAGGGTCTTTTCCAATTCGTCAGCTCTTTGCATCAGGTGGCCAAAGTATTGGAGCTTCAACATCTGTCCTTCCAATGAATATTCAGGGTTGATTTCCTTTAGGATTGACTAGTTTAATTTCTGTACAGTCCAAGGATCTCTCAAGAGTCTTCTCAAGCACCACAATTCTAAAGTATCAGTTCTTTGGTGATCAGCCTTCTTTATGGCCCAACTCTTACATCCATACATGACTACTGGAAAAGCCATAGCTTTGATTATATGGACTTTTGTTTACAAAGTAATGTCTCTGCTTTTTAATATGCTGACTAGGTTGGTCATAACTTTCCTTCCAAGGAGTAAGCATCTTTTAATTTCAAGGCTCTAGTCACCAACTGCAGTGATTTTGAAGCCCAGAAAAATAAAGTCACTGTTTCCACTTTTTCCCCATCTATTTGCCATGAAGTGATGGGACCAGATGCCATGATCTTAGTGTTTTTGAATGTTGAGTTTGAAGCCAGCTTTTTCACTCTCCTCTTTCACCTTCATCAAGAGGTTCTTTAGTTCCTCTTCACTTTCTGTCATTAGAATGGTATCATCTGCATATCTGAGGTTGGTGATATTTCTCCCCACAATCTTGATTCCACCTTATAATTCATCCAGCCCAGCATTTTGCATTATATACTCTATATATAAGTTAAATAAGCAGGGTGACAATAGACAGCTTTGTTGTACTCCTTTCCCAATTTGGAACCTGTCTATTGTTCCATGTCCAGTTCTAACTGTTGCTTCTTGACTGCATCTTGGAGTGTGCCTCTCAGGAGTCAAGTGAAAGTGAAAGTCGCTCATTTATGTCCGACTCTTTGTGACCCCTTGGAATGTATACTTCATGGAATTCTCCAGGCCAGAATCCTGGAGTGGGTAGCCTTTCCTTTCTCCAGGGGATCTTCCCAACCCCAGGATCTAACCCAGGACTCCCGCACTGCAGGCGGATTCTTTACCAGCTGAGCCACCAGGGAAGCCAGGTAAAGTGGTTCGGTATTCCCATCTCTTTAAGAATTTCCCATAGTTTGCTGTGATCTGCTCATTCAAAGGCTTTAGTGTAGTCAGTGAAGCAGAAGTATATGTTTTTTCTGGGACTCCCTGGCTTTCTCCATAATCCAACGAATGTTGGCAATTTGAACTCTGGTTCCTCTGCCTCTTCGAAACCCAGCTTGTATATCTGGAAGTTCTCAATTCATGTATTGTTGAAGCCATTTTGAGCATAACCTTGCTAGTTGTGACATGAGCCCAATTGTACAGTAGTTTGAACATTCTTTGGCATTGCCCTTCTTTGGGGCTGGAATGAAAACTGACCTTTTCCAGTCCTGTGGCCACTGCTGAGTTTTCCAAATTTGCTGACATACTGAATGCAGCACTTTCATGGCATCATCTTTTAGGATTTGAAATAGTTCAACTAGAATTCCATCACCTCCACTACCCTTGTTCCTAATGATGATTCCTAAGGCCCACTTGGCTTCACACTCCAGGATGTCTGGCTCTAGGAGACTGATCACACCATCATATTTATCTGGGTCATTAAGTCCTTTTTTGTATAGTTTTTCTGTATATTCTTGCCATCTCTTCTTAATCTCTTCAACTTCTGTTAGATCCATACCATTTCTGTCCTTTATCACGCCCATCCTTGCATGAAATGTTCCCTCAGTTCAGTTCAGTCGCTCAGTTGTGTCCGACTCTCCGCGACCCCATGAATCACAGCATGCCAGGCCTCCCTGTCCATCACCAACTCCCGGAGTCCACTCAAACTCATGTCCACAGAGTCGGTGATGCTATCCAGCCATCTCATTCTCGGTCGTCCCCTTCTCCTCCCGCCCCCAACCTTTCCTAGCATCAGAGTCTTTTCCAGTGAGTCAGCTCGTCACATGAGGTGGCCAAAGTATTGGAGTTTCAGCTTTAGCATCAGTCCTTCCAATGAACACCCAGGATTGATCTCCTTTAGAATGGACGGTGGATCTCCTTGCAGTCCAAAGGACTCTCAAGAGTCTTCTCCAACACCACAGTTCAAAAGCATCAATTCTTCGGCGATCAGCTTTCTTCACAGTCCAACTCTCACATCCATATATGACCACGGGAAAAACCATAGCCTTGACTAGACGGACCTTGGTTGGCAAAGTAGTGTCTCTGCTTTTTAATACACTATCAAGGTTGGTCATAACTTTCCTTCCAAGGAGTAAGCATCTTTTAATTTCATGGCTGCAATCAGCATCCGCAGTGATTTTGGAGCCCAAAAAAATAAAGTCTGACACTGTTTCCACTGTTTTTCCATCTATTTCCCATGAAGTGATGTTCCCTGGATATCTCCAAATTTTCTTGAAGAGATCTCTATGAAGTAGGGTATCAGTAAACAAGATCTGGGCACTTGGCATGCTTATTGCTACTGGGATATTGTTTCTTTTTTAGTTTTCTTTTAACTAGACACCTGCCTGCAGTTATGTCAACTATGTTATTTTCATAGCTAGATCTTTCCAATTTAGTGTACTCTCCTAGGAAACAAATGAAGGCAAGGTCCTTTCTCTGGCTGCCAAGATGTCTCTTCCAAGTCTTGTGGTGACCCGGAGGTCATTAGGGTTAAACTTAAGAGCTCGCCCTGAACAAACAGCCCCACTCCCTTCAGTGTTTCATGATAGTAGGATCAGTCTTGAAGACATTTTACGAAACACCAAAGGATCTAAATTTAAGTTAAAAATTCGGTTCATGTTTTTGCCAGTGTAAGTAACTTTATTGAGGTGAAGATGGAGCAAAGAGAGAGCTTCTAAGCAAAGCTAAGTTCTGCCGAGCATGGGCAGTGATAACTGCCAAATACACTCCTCTGCCTGGCAGTTCGTGCATTTCTCTTAATATAATTTTTTAAGATTTATTAAAGCATTTTCTTACAAGAGAGTAAGTAGGCAACTATTCTCTTATTGAAATTTTTCCATGACTTTGATTATGTCTTGTATTTTTTTTCTAGGACTTTCCAGGTGGTGCAGTGGAAAGAATCTGCCTGCCAGTGTAGAAAGACATAAGAGACACAGGTGTGATCCCTAAGTCTGGAAGATCCCCTGGAGGATGGCAAGGCAAGCCACTTCAGTATTAATGCCTTGAAATTCCATGGACAGAGGAGCCTGGTGGGCTCCAGTCCATGGGATAGCTAAGAGTCGGACATGGCTGAGCATGCAAACACATATTTCTTTCCTAATATTTTTCTGTATGTTTTCTATATTTTTTACAGTTATAACTGTAAAGAGATTTCTTTTATCAGCTACCTGGAGGAAACAACTATTGATTATGTTGATCAAGTTTGCCCCTTTGCTCTCCATTTCAATAATTTCTAATTTTATTCTGGAGATGAGTTATGAATAAAAAAGTCTTTCCTTATTTTATGTTACTATTCTTTTTCAAACTACTTGAGTTGGAAACTTAATCATTTCTATTCCTTTTAGTCTTCACTGTTTTCTAATAAATGTATCTAAGTCAATATAGTTTCTTTTTAATAGTATTGTTGGCCACATGTCTGTAACTTTCATTTATAGTGTCTTGATTTTTATCAGTTTCTAACTGTTCTATAGAGTCCCTGGAATTCTCCAGGCCAGAATACTGGAGCGGGCAGCCTTTCCCTTCTCCAGGGGATCTTCCCAACCCAGAGATCAAACCCAGGTCTCATGCATTCAGGCGGATTCTTTACCAGCTGAGCCACAAGGAAAGCCCAAGAATACTGGAGCGGGTAGCCTATCCCTTCTCCAGGGGATCTTCCCAACCCAGGAATTGAATTGGGATCTCCTGCTTTGCAGGTGGATTCTTTACCAGCTGAGCTAACTGTTCTATAATTTTATGTTTATTTTCTTTTTAAATTGTGTTATCTAGAAAAGAAATTTTAATGTCCAAGGTTTTAGAATTTTCTAGTTTAATTGAATTATAGTCAAAGAGTGGTATTTTTTTATGGTTTCTACCTTTGAGAACTGAGATTTCTTTGATATAATACTTCAACGTTTGAAATGGTTTTGAGTAGAATGACTGTTTTCCATTTTGTTGGGCACATGCTTCTGCATATATCAAGTCAAGTTTTGCAGTTTTAAGTCCTGTTTTTGCAAATGTGTTCTTAGTTATTTTATCAACTTGTTGCTTTATAAATCGGATATTTTCTTTCATTGTATTTGCTAATTAGTGATTATATTTAGGTGATAAAAACCATTTCAGTTCAGTTCAGTTCAGTCGCTCAGTCGTGTCCGACTCTCCGCGACCCCATGAATCACAGCACGCCAGGCCTCCTTGTCCATCACCAACTCCCGGAGTTCACTCAAATTCATGTCCGTCGAGTCGGTGATGCCATCCAGCCATCTCATTCTCTGTCGTCCCCTTCTCCTCCTGCCCCCAATCCCTCCCAGCATCAGACTCTTTTCCAGTGAGTCGACTCTTCGCATGAGGTGGCCAAAGTATTAGCCAGCTACCTTATTAACTTATATTTTTATACTAGTTTTTATCTCACTTGTGTACTCTATCAATCATAGCACCTAAAAATAATGGTCATTGTCCTTCTCCTGTTTCTTGTCTATGTTTCTTATTGGATTCACTTGTCCAATTACATTGGCTAAAACTTCTAGCACAATGATGAATGTACAGCAAGAAGGCTGCAGGTAGAAGGTGTCAATTTATTTGGTGGCTCAACCCTGTCCAGTGTCTGAGTCACGTAGCGTCTCTGGAGCACATCTGTGCTTTAAACACAGCATTAACACATGAATATATAAATATTAATATAAATAAAAATATTAATATAAAATATAAATAGCATGAAACACATCAAAGAGCCGCAACACTCATGTTTGTCTTTTATCTGTAATGCAGACGCCTCCCCAAAAGCCCCCAGCAGGTGCCCCTTTGGCAAGGGGGGCTGGGGACCTGGGAGGACACAAATATGATTGACTTTTCATCGAGGTTTTCAAGTGTATTAGCCAGAGTTGTACAAGCTATTGTTTTGAATTCTTTTAACTCCCTTTATATCTATGGTTATTTTTCTATTCCTTTTTTCTGGTTTTGTGTTTTTATGCTTTCTCATTGTCAGTTAGTCTACCAGGTTGTTGGTTTATTTTACTCTGGAGCTTTCCTCTTAAAGAACCAGCTCTTGATTTTATAGTATCAGTTCTTCCAGTTTTGTTTGCTAATTCACTTATATCTGCATTTATCTTTATTAATTCCTTGCTTTTTCTGTTTGTGTACATTTTGTTGTTATTTTCCTAAAT
This sequence comes from Moschus berezovskii, assembly GCF_049115385.1. Taxonomy (NCBI): domain Eukaryota; kingdom Metazoa; phylum Chordata; class Mammalia; order Artiodactyla; family Moschidae; genus Moschus; species Moschus berezovskii. Next base: position 90,951,184 of record NC_142471.1, on the reverse strand, counting down.
ACCTGATTTGGAAGCCTAATTCATTTGCTTCAATGTTTAACAATTGGTAGTGAAAGAATTTGAAAGGGATATTATCATCTGGGAACAGCTTTGGGATTAATTTTATACTGTTGTTGTTATCATTATTTTTAACTACTCTACATTTATGGTTTTGATCTCTTCTTTGGCTTAGGAGTAGTTTAGGAGATAACTGTACATTTACTAAAAGCAAAGAGTTTTTCTATTTTTATTGTTCTTCTTTGCTATTTAATTTTAGCTTTATTGAATTATGATCAGAAAGTCTGTACTTTTTATTTTTCTTAGAATTTGCTGAGGTTTTATCTGTTACCAAATTTTTGAAAAATATATAGACACTTAAATAGAAATTGCTGTTAATTATATTAGTCAGACCCGATGTGTGTGTATTTACTTTTATTAGTCTATGGAAGTCACTAGTGATGAAGAAAAGTATATTAAAATCTCCCTTGCTATCTTGCTTCAATTAGTTTATATTTTATTTCCTACAATTTTTACTTTATCTATTTTGATGCTATATTGTCTGGTAGGCAGAAATGAATAAAACATGTATTTTCATTTTGAATTTTGTACCTCAACAATATAATACTTTTCTCCTTGAATTCAACTTCATATTAACATTGCAAACCCTGCTCTCCTTTATTTTGTTTGTGGCTGCCTGGTGTATCTCTGGCCATTCTTTTGCTTTCAAAATTTGTCACTAAAATATAGCTGCCTTTAGTTTTTTATTCCATTTGCATTGATTTTTATAATAACTATGTATCATTTCCATTTTGTAATCATATTTAATATTTTATGGCTTTTTTCTTTCCTTGTTTTTTTTCCTTTGTGTTCTTTCTTTTGCTATATATTTTGGCTTGTTTTTGATTATTGCTTGCCCTGGGAATCATATAGAAGACACACAATCTGTTTCAATTTCCAGCAAATGATTATCTTTATAATTTTAAACAATATTTTAAAAACTTTCTTCACTTTAATTTAGAAAATGAAATATTATGGTGAAATTAGTACCCTTACATTTCTTTTGCTTGCTTTACTTCTTTTCTTCCTAATTTTAATTGGTACGTTCTAATATATTTAACTGGTATATATTTTAAAATCTCAGTGTATTATCATGTTTTTATATTTGCATGGAACATTTACATCCTTTTTGTAACAATTTTTGTATAATTTTTTCAGTAAAATTTTTTAAAGTTTTGTATATAAGTTTACATTCTGTATTTAATAACATCGGGCTTCCCTGGTGGTTTAGTGGTAAAGGACCCACCTGCCAATGCAGGAGATGAGGGTTCACCCCCTGAGCTGCCATTCTCTTCTCCAGGGGACCTTCTCAACCCAGGGATCAAACCCACGTCTCCGTCATTGCAGGCAGAGTCTTTACCACCTGAACCATCAGGGAGTCCCAGAGCTTTTGAGACCAGCTTAGCTTTTCACATTCAAAGAGACTTGTCCTGTATTTTTCTCTGTGTGGAATGTTCTTTATTTCTAAAGTTCAATAAACTCCCCCGATATGTCTTCTTATTGTTGATCATTGTGTTTTCATTATATTTTGTGAGCTGATTTGATGGACAATGAGAGTCCCTTGGAAAGCAAGGAGATAGATCAAACTAGTCAGTCTTAAAGGAAATCAACCCTCAATACTTTTTGGAAGGACTGATGTTGAAGCTGAAACATCAGTCCTGATACTTTGGCCACGTAATGTGAATAGCTGTCTCATTGGAAAAGACCCTGATGCTGGGAAAGATTGAAGGCAGAAGGAGAAGAGGGCGACAGAGGATGAGATGGGTGGATGGCATTACCTATTCAAAGATAAGAACGTGGGCAAACTCTGGTAGATGGTGAGGGACAGGGAAGCCTGGCATGCTGCAGTCCACGGGGTCGTGAAAAGTCGGACACAACTTGGCAATTGGACAACAACAAATGATGATTAATCTTACATATCAGCTTGTCTGGGTTAAGGGTGCCCAGACAACTGGTAAAGCATTTCTAGATGTGTCTGTGAGGGTCTCTCCAAAGGAGATTAGCATCTGAATCAGACTGAGTAGATGTGACCACCCTCATCAGTGCCAACAGGTGTCATTCAATCCGTTGAATTCCTGAATAGAACAAAAAGGTGGACGAAGGGCAAAGCTTGTTGTTTGCTGGAACTGGACATCCATTTTCTCCTGCCCTTGAACACCAACACTCTTGATTCCCAGGCCTTTGGACTGAATTACACTACCAGCTCTCTTGGTTCTCCAGCTTGTAGATGGCAAATCATGGGGGGGCACAAGGTGGAAGAAAGCTTGGAACATTTGTGGAGCATATGAATAGAGGTGATGGCTGCTTATATAACTGGAAAATGGTGAGTGAAAGAACAGTATAATTTGAGCCTTGAGAGGGAAGCAGGGGACAGATTGTACAAGGACTTACAGATCCTGCTAAGGAGTTGTGTTTTGTCTTGGTTTTAAATTCAATAGGAAACCACCGAATGATGTTAAGCAAAAGACATGATCTGATGCACTTTTTTACAAATTTGTTCTTATTGAGCATGGGGGATGGATTGGAGAGGAAAGTGAGAATGAGATGGAAGCAGTAGGGATGCTAACCTTGTCTTCAATCTCACATTCAAGGCAAATCGTCCAGCCTGTTTTAGGTTAAATTTACCAGAAATATATATTCACTCTTGGCTAAATAATTCATCCTACATTTAAATCCATATACTCACTCCTGGCTAAATAGCTTATCCTACATTTAAATCCCTAAAGGGTCAATTAAAAGTTGTCTAATTCTTTTATATTAAATGTTTGTTTCTTTGTCTCCAGTGTTTTGTCAAATTCAAGCAGTAGGAATGTCCATGTAGTGGATGAACCACCCCACTGAGTAAACACCCCACTCATAGTTATCTCATCCTACAACCTAGCCCTCTGCAAAGACAAGCTGTGGTCTTTAACCCTGACTTTAGCTAGTTTCAGCGAGTGGCCATGTTCATCCTTATGGTTGGCTGATACTAGTCTGGTTCCAGAAGGGGAACCACCCCAGGGTCCTTCCTGTCCCCTGGCTCCCCCTTGGGTCATCCCCCTTGCTTTCTCCCGGAGTCTCTTCAGCTCTGCTTCCTGATTCAACAGTTGCTCTTCCTTTTCCCCAGTCCATCCACTGTGAATGTTGGGTCCATCATTTTTTTCCTGGGCCAGCTCTTGCCAAGGAGATAAATTGTCCTACCACCTCTCACACCCTGGTTTTTGTAAGTTCTGCCTGCACCAGGTCCCAGGCTCCCACTTGTGCAGAGGTGAGACCGGCCCTCAGGAACAATGCAAGACTCACTATGAGTCCTAAGATGACAGTCATGCTCATTCAGCACTTCTTCAGTGACCCTTGGTTTTGGTATTGTCATGGTCTGTTGACTTAAAATAGTTTTGACAGGTACTTGAAAGCGTATTCTGACACTTATGTCTAGGTATCTTGATTCCAAATCGTGGTTAGAGAAAAAAGTGAGCCCAAGACAACTGATGATGTAGGCTGACTAGCAAGGACATGGTCTGATCTGAGACGAGTGTGCCACATTGAGGACTCAGATCTCGTAAGAAATTACTGTCAGTGATATGATTTTTCTAAAATCAGGGGAAACGTGATAAAGTGAACAATGAAATAAAAAACAATCTTCCCTCAGTTTTCATGATTGTTGCATTCCTGGACTTTGCATTGTTATACAAAAACCATGCAAAAGTATTATGTGCTTATGCATTGAACATTGGGCTAGGTTGCAGGATGAGTGGGGTATTTACCTTCCTGAATGAGACATTTAGTGGTTGTATCAAGAATAGTTTTGTCAAGTAGGACCATCCCGACCATTTGGTTAAGAGGTCTTAGCCAAATACCTGCCTGTGGTACAAGCACTGTAATGACCAAAAATCACCACTGCAAATTTCTAAAATACCCCTAGGGGGTGGTGCAACTCCCTCAAGAGCTACTGATTAAATAAACTGAGCCCTCCTTCATGAAACCTTTAATAGATTAGAGCATAGAGGACCATCAAATGAGTTAACACTTTAAAGAGCTGAGAACAACGCTTGGCATGTTGTAAGCTCTGTATATGCATTTATTATATACATAAATAAGTAGAGTCAATGCCAATAGAAATACGCAGTGGTGATTTTCTTAAATTAATGAGCAGACAAGTATGAGGGCTGAGCCCGGGGGACCTGCTGATTTTTTTAATGGTATAAAATGTACACAGGGTCTTCCCTGGTGGCCCAGTGGTTAAGACTGAGAGCTTCCACAGCAAGCGGCTCAGGTTCAGTCCCTGTTTGGGGAACTAAGATCCCCAGTGCAACCAAAAATTAAATAAATAAATAATAAAAGAAATAAGATGAATAAAAGCTGGAAACAAAGAAATAAAAAGTTTTTAGAATGTAAAAGAATAAAATGTACACGAGTTATGAAGTGTAATCATTTGTGTGAAAAGAGAGGAAGAATAACCCATTTAATCTATATATCTGCATTTATAAACAAGGATTTGTTTGCCCCTGGAGAGAGGAACTACATTCCTGCAGGAGAGCATCAGAGGAAGACTTTTCACCATAACCACTCTGAAGCTTTGATACTCTGAGCAAAGTGAATGAAATGCCTAATTCAAAATAAATAATCGATATTTTAAAATTTTAAACAATTTAGCATATACTTCAGGATAACGAGATTCTGCGTTGTGATGAGATATGAAGAGTTTCCGTAAATGACAATACTATTGACTTTCTACAACCAAGCCGACTCTGTGTAGATTTTCTCTTCTCACTCACTTCTCCATTCCCTGTTATTAAAGTCAATGTCAACAACGCTTCCTAATCCTGGATAGTTTAATTTTCATTAAACTAGAACTACATTTATCTCATTGACATTCAAACCCAGTTCACTTCCTCCAGTCCTTAGGTGCCTGGGACTTTGCAGACTTGTAGACAGTGATAATTCTGCATAGTAATCTCAATTTGTTGGACCTTCCTAAAGAGCATCTGGAAATTTCGGGACCACAGACCCTCCCTGGGAGGCAGCTTTAGAGACTGTTCATGTTACTCCTCTTTTCTCCTCCCCCACCACCCTGCTTCCCTCTTCTGTCCTTCCATCTTCTCCGTCTCCCTTCCCTCCCTCCTTCCTTCATTAAGAAATGATGAGACAGAGGTTCAAAGAAGAACTTTCTCCAACATCATCCAGCAAGCGAGTGGCAGAACTAGAAATCAGACCCAAGTCTTCTTTGGGAAAAACGGTGCAGATGTGGGAGACCATTCCCCCGTCTTCTCAACTTTCCTCAGTGTCTGCTTTAGTTCCTCCCCACTGTGGATGCAGAGAGGGAAGGTAGGTGAGGGGCTCGAGCACAGAGGCTTCTCTGTCCTATATCAAAGTCTAAAAAACGCCTGGGTAGCACCTGAAGGACCATAGTTTTCAAGCCGTGGCAGTGTGTGTGACTACAGGCTGGGAGTGACAAACAGAACACAAACTCCTGTTGGCGTGAATCACGATGCAAACTGAGAAGGTCAAGGCACACCTGCGCTTGATGCCAAACATTCAGCCTCTTTGCCCTGGTGCCAGACTGAATCTTGGACGTGGACTTTTGGGTGAAGTAGCAAAGAATAGCTTTATTGCTTTGCCAGGCAAAGGGGGACACAGTGGGCTCCTGCCCTTGAAAACTGCCCTCCCCACTAGGGAGGATTTGGTGAGGAGCTTTTATACCAGTGGTTCAAGGGCAGGGTTGCTGATAAGATTAGAGTGTGTACAGGGCCTTCACTTCTTTAATCTGGTCTTAGGTGATCTTCTCTGAAATGAAGAACACTGATGTCTTCCATTTGTTGGGGGGCTTTAGTTCTATAAGGGCTCCCCTGGTGACTCAGACGCTAAAGAATCTGCCTGCAATACAGGAGACCCAGGTTCAATCCCTGGGTCAGGTCTTCCTGATCCCCTGGAGAAGCAAATGGCAACCCACTCCAGTACTCTTGCCTGGAGAATGCCATGGACAGAGGAGCCTGGTGGGCTACAGCCAATGGGGTCGCAAAGAGTCGGACATGACTGAGTGAATAACACTACACTAAGTTCTATAAGGAGCTCAAAGACATTGTTATGTGTCTCCCTCGAGACGAGCCAGGACCCTGCTCCAAGGCTGCACTATTGTTTCTTGGCTGCCTCTCCCTTGTCTCTGTATCCTCTCCCTTTCCTGCGTAGCAACTGTTCAGATCTGTCTTTTGGAACTCAGGGAAGATTGTGGAGGCTGAAGTCCATCCCCAACAAATAAGGAATGGGGGGACACAGAAAAGCTTCCATGCCCAGGAGCCCCGCAGGGTCGCATTTGGCTTCATGCTTACCAAGGAACAGTGGAGGTGGAGGGGAGGGGTGAAAACAAACAGAAAACACCTTCCCAGCTCAGGTGTAAACCCTCCTCTCAATGTCAATATGTCAGAAGACTCAAATATGCCATCTTCATACTGTATCCCTCCTGCAGGTGTCTCACTGTAACTCAAAGAACCCTTCTTGAAAATGACTTGTAAAAACCCTCACTTGTATGGTCTGTGCAGCAAAGGGGGTGTCCTTCCCCTGTGGCTCAGCGGTAAAGAATCTGCCTGGAATGCAGGAGGCAGATATAGGTTCAATCCGTGGGTGGGGAAGATCCCCTCGAGGAGGAAATGGCAACCCACTCACAGTATTTTTACCTGGAAAATCCCACGGTCAGAGGAGCCTGGCAGGCTACAGCCCATGGGGTCTCAAAGAATTGGACACGACCGAGTGACTGAGCAATCACTGACTCATTTGCAATGAAGAGTGAAGTATAAGCTGATATTGCAGTACCAAATTCATCCTGGGTTCGGGAAGACTGCTTCCCTTTCGGGTGGAGGGAGTAGAGACATCAGAAATGATCCCCTCTCAGAAAGAACTTTCCTGGAAGGCTTCTTTTTTTGGTCTCTTTTCTCTCTCCACTGAAAAGGATAAGATGATTAAAAAGATTCCCACATCTATTTTCAAATTATGTCAGAAAAGTAGATTAAAGGTTTTATGCTTAGGAAAATGGGGATAAATATTCAAACATAAATTATGGCAGTATTAATAATTGCACATTTGTGCTAAGTAAGTAGAAAATTATTTGAGCATTAATTCCATTTACATATGTTCATTCAGATTTGTATCCCTGAAGCATGCAAGTATTTGGGGTTTGAAACATTTAATCACTTAGTAAGCAGTCCTCAATGGGATTGCCATTTATTTATTGTCTTTATTGATTTCCCTACACAGGAGAACGCTTGTGGTGAATAAAAACTGACTGCTGAAGTGAAAGAACCCTATCTTTTCTAGCGCAGAACAAAAGTGCCTTGAAAAAAAAAGCAACCTGTTTTGAGATCATCCCAGCTCAGGGCCAGAATGCTGTTCCATTCATTTGTGAGAAACCCTTCTCCCTCTAGTATGGTATTCTGTTGTTTCTAGACAGATGCATTGAATAGCACTTGGTTTTCTCTTCAAGTTGAATTTTCAAAGTAAGTCTTTTTCTGAGCATGGTGGACCCCCAGCCTCACAGGAGCACAGTTGGTTCTTAGTTTATGCAGGGGCCCTGCCAACAGGAAACCTGGAAAAACCTAGAATCCAATCCGTTGGTCGAGACATATCATCTTCCTTAATCTGTTTTCAAAGAAATCTCCTGGGTGACTTCACTGTGAAGTTTGCATGAAGAAGAAGGCCTGAAATAATCACAACAGTCCTAATAATGAGAACACGGAGACCTGAGAACACTCATCAGAGCTGTTCAGAGTTCCCCAACCAGCTTAAGTGAAAAAGATTTCGAAGTTTGAGGATATCTCCCTCCCAAGGAGGGGAGTGTAACTCCCTCCCCTTAAATGCCGACTACTCTTTGCACATGCTTAAGTCTACTTTTTGCAACCCCATGGATTGTAGTTTGCCAGGTTCCTCTGTCCATGGGAATTTTCAGGCAAGAATACTGGAGTGGGTTGCCAGTTTCTTCTTCAAGGAATCTTCCTGACCCAGGGATTGAACCCAGGTCTCCTGCATTGCAGGCGGATTCTTTACTGACTGAGTCACCAGAGTAGCCCTACCTTTGTGACTTCCTTCCAAAAAACACAGCATGGAGGTGGGGTGGGAAGTAATGATGCAGAGAGGAACTGGGCAAAAAGAGTTGATGGAGGTTAGCACAACCAGAGAAAATGCCCCTAAGGTTCAGAAGTTGATCTGGTGCTCACAGTTAGCCATGCTCTTCTCAGATGAACCCCCATCTCACAGGAACCAAACTCACTTATTCTGAGACCGTGATTAAGTGAGACAAAGCAAGGCCACTCTACTTTTATCTAAGCCCAGGCAAAAGTGAAGTCACTATGTCACACACAAAATCCCACACAGCCCCTCTCTCAGCCAGAATGAGTGGCTGCCCCTCTTCACCATGACAGTTTTCCAATGTGCAACCTGGCCTCCCATAGATAAGATTTAGATAAAGTGGTATCTGTGTAGGTAGACAAATATAGAGAAGGATCAATAGCCTTTGGCTGTAGATCTTCCCTGGTAGCTCAGGTGGTAAAGAATCCATCTGCAATCCAGGAGACCCTGGTTCAATCCCTGGGTCAGGAAGATCCCCTGGAGAAGAGAATTCCACTTCAGTATTCTTGCCTGGAGAATCCCATGAACAGAGGAGCCCAGCAGGCTACAGTCCATGGGGTTGCAATGAGTCAGAGAAGACTCAGCAACTTTCATTTTTCTTTAGTATATCCATCTTTGGAAGAGGAAAAGGAAAAGCATAAAAAGACATAGCTAGTTTAAAGTCCAAATTCTGATTTTATAGATATATAATGTCCAGGCTTCTACAAGATGAACATGGCTTCCAGTCGTGTTCAGACAGCAGTTCTTTGTGCAGGATGTCCAGCAGTGTTGTATGTCCAACAGTAGGAAAAGCCAGGCTCAAGGAAGGATGTTCACTTAGAAGAAAGCAACACTGGCCATCCACACACCTTCCCGACTGCATTCTGTCACAGAGAGATTCATCACTTCAGTAATTCTAGTTAATCTAACCAGATAGTGCAATTTTATCGTGTATATAGCACTGATCTTCTATTTTCGTGTCAGCTTTTCAACAAGTATTAATTATGGGGTGGAAAAATGTTCCTATAGATACCAGTCACAGAACTGCTCTGCTCTCAGACCATCTGGAGCTTACAGTGCAGAGGAAACCTTCATTTCCTTACTTCCATGTGTGTTCAGTCATGTCTGGTTTTTTGCAACCTCATGGACTGTAGCCTGTCAGGCTCCTCTGTCCATGGGATTTCCCAGGCAAAAATACTGGAGTGGGCTGCCATTTCCTACTCCAGGGGATCTTTCTGACCCAGGGATTGAACCTGGGTCTCCTGCGTCTCCTGCACTGGCAGGCAGATTCTTTACTACTGCACTCCCTGGGAAGCCCTTATTTTCTTCAATCAGTCCTAAACCATCATCAAAGCTCAAAGAACCAAAAGGTTCTTTCTAGTACCTTCTACTAAGACACCCACAGCTCCCTCAATGTGTGTGCTCTCGGTGCAGGGAGTGACAAACCTAATCAATTTCATTGCAGCGGTGTTCTTGGTGGCTGTTGACCAAACAACACTCACAGCATCATCAACAGTCATGTGCCCTTGATAAAACGTGACAAGTCTGCAGTCTCCCTCCCCAAACCTCACAACCCCAGACTAAGCAGGAGAAAAGGATCAGACAAACCCAAATTGAGAGACATGGTACAAAATGCCTGACCAGTCCTCCTCAACACTGTCAAGGCCAGCAAAAACCAAGGGAAGTCTGGGAAGCTGTCACAGCCCAGAGAAGTCCTCGACCTGAAGGCTAACTATAACGTACTGTCTTGGATGGATCCTAAAACAGACAGGGGTATTAGAGGAAAATTAATGAAATTGTGATAGAGAAGAGAATTTCATTAACAACAACAAACTTTTTTGAGATGGAGTTGCCTTCAGGGTACAATTAAAATGTTGTTTATGTTTCTCTCTCCATCCTCTCCCTGTGTTGATCATTTCTCAGGCAGACTCACCTTAGAGCAATGAGGCTGCTGCAGCTTCGACCCCTTGAGAACCCAGAAGAAGAGATTCTCCAGTCGACCCGACCTCACCCTGCCTGGGTCAAGTGTTACTTCCTGGACTACGATTAGCTGTCAATTACTCTCAAACCCCATAGGCCAGGAAGATTACTAGGGACTGAGGGATGCTGCTGCTGCTGCTGCGTCACTTCAGTCGTGTCCGACTCTGCGTGACCCCATAGACAGAAGCCCACCAGGGTCCCCCGTCCCTGGGATTCTCCAGGCAAGAACACTGGAGTGGGTTGCCATTTCCTTCTCTGATGTGTGAAAGTGAAAAGTGAAAGTGAAGTCGCTCAGTCGTGTCCAACCCTTAGCGACCCCACGGACCGCAGCCTACCAGGCTCCTCCATCCATGGGATTTTCTAGGCAAGAGTACTGGAGTGGCTTGCCATTGCCTGGGTCAAGTGTTACTTCCTGGACTACGATTAGCCGTCAATTATTCTCAAACCCCATAGACCAGGAAGATTACTAGGGACTGAGGGATAGCTGAGTTAAATTCACCCATTCCAGTCCATTTTAGTTCACTGATTCCTAGAATGTCGACGTTCACTCTTATCATCTCCTGTTTGACCACTTCCAATTTGCCTTGATCCCTTAGAAGAAATGGAGTAGCCATCATGGTCAACAAAAGAGTCCGAAATGCAGTACTTGGATGCAAACTTAAAAACGACAGAATGATTTCTGTTCATTTCCAAGGCAAACCATTCAATATTACAGTAATTCAAGTCTATGCCCCAACCAGTAATGCTGAAGAAGCTGAAGTTGAACAGTTCTATGAAGACCTACAAGAACTTTTAGAACTAACACCCAAAAAAGATGTCCTTTTCATTATAGGGACTGGAACGCAAAAGTAGGAAGTCAAGAAACACCTGGAGTAACAGGCAAATTTGGCCTTGGAGCACGAAATGAAGCAGGGCAAAGGCTAATAGAGTTTTGTCAAGAGAATGCACTGGTCATAGCAAACACCTTCTTCCAACAACACAAGAGAAGACTCTACACATGGACATCACCAGATGGTCAACACCGAAATCAGATTGATTATATTCTTTGCAGCCAAAGATGGAGAAGCTCTATACAGTTAGCAAAAACAAGACCAGGAGCTGACTGTGGCTCAGATCATGAACTCCTTATTGCCAAATTCAGACTGAAATTGAAGAAAGTAGGGAAAACCACTAGACCATTCAGATATGACCTCAATCAAATCCCTTATGATTATACAGTGGAAGTAAGAAATAGATTTAAGGGTCTAGATCTGATAGATAGAGTGCCTGATGAACTCTGGACGGAGGTTCGTGACATTGTACAGGAGACAGGGACCAAGACCATCCCCGTGGAAAAGAAATGCAAAAGAGCGAAATGGCTGTCTGAGGAGGCCTTACAAATAGCTGTGAAAAGAAGAGAAGCGAAAAGCAAAGGAGAAAAGGAAAGATAGAAGCATCTGAATGCAGAGTTCCAAAGAATAGCAAGGTAAGAAAGCCTTCCTCAGCAATCAATGCAAAGAAATAGAGGAAAACAACAGAATAGGAAAAACAAGAGATCTTTTCAAGAAAATTAGAGATATCAAGGAACATTTCATGCAAAGATGGGCTCGATAAAGGACAGAAATGGTATGGACCTAACAGGAGCAGAAGATATTAAGAAGAGGTGGTAAGAATACACAGAAGAACTGTACAAAAAAGATCTTCACGATGAAGATAATCATGATGGCGTGATCACTCACCTGGAGCCAGACATCTTGGAATGTGAATTCAAGTGGGCCTTAGAGAGCATCACTACGAACAAAGCTAGTGGAGGTGATGGAATTCCAATTGAGCTATTTCAAATCCTGAAAAATGATGCTGTGAAAGTGCTGCACTCAATATGCCAGCAGATTTGGAAAACTCAGCAGTGGCCACAGGACTGGAAAAGGTCAGTCTTCATTCCAATCCCAAAGAAAGGGAATGCCAAAGAATGCTCAAACTACCGCACAATTGCACTCATCTCACATGCTAGTAAAGTCATGCTCAAAATTCTCCAAGCCAGGCTTCAGCAGTATGTGAACCGTGAACTTACAGATGTTCAAGCAGGTTTTAGAAAAGGCAGAGGAACCAGAGATCAAATTGCCAACATCCTCTGGATCATGGAGAAAGCAAGAGAGTTCCAGAAAAACATCTATTTCTGCTTCATTGACTATGCCAAAGCCTTTGACTGTATGGATCACAATAAACTGTGGAACGTTCTGAAAGAGATGGGAATACCAGACCACCTGACCTGCCTCTTGAGAAACCTGTATGCAGGTCAGGAAGCGACAGTTAGAACTGGACATGGAACAACAGACTGGTTCCAAATAGGAAAAGGAGTACGTCAAGGTTGTATATTGTCACCCTGCTTATTTAACTTATATGCAGAGTACATCATGAGGAATGCTAGGCTGGAAGAAGCACAAGCTGGAATCAAGATTGCCGGGAGAAATATCAATAACCTCAGATATGCAGATGACACCACCCTTATAGCAGAAAGTGAAGAGGAACTCAAAAGCCTCTTGATGAAAGTGAAAGAGGAGAGTGAAAGGTTGGCTTGAAGCTCAACATTCAGAAAACAAAGATCATGGCATGTGGTCCCATCACTTCATGGGAAATAGATGGGGAAACAGTGGAAACAGTGTCAGACTTTATCTTTTGGGGCTCCAAAATCACTGCGGATGCTGATTGCAGCCATGAAATTAAAAGATGCTTACTCCTTGGAAGGAAAGTTATGACCAAGCTAGAGAGCATATTAAAAAGCAGAGACATTACTTTGCCAGCAAAGATCCGTCTAGTCAAGGCAATGGTTTTTCCCGTGGTCATGTATGGATGTGAGAGGTGGACTGTGAAGAAAGCTGATCGCCGAAGAATTGATTCTTTTGAACTGTGGTGTTGGAGAAGACTCTTGAGAGTCCCTTGTACCGCAAGGAGAGCCAACCAGTCCATTCTAAGTGAGATCGATCCTGGGTGTTCATTGGAAGGACTGATGCTAAAGCTGAAACTGCAATACTTTGGCCACTTCACGCGACGAGTTGACTCACTGGAAAAGACTCTGATGCTGGGAAAGGTTGGGGGCGGGAGGAGAAGGGGACGACCAAAAATGAGATGGCTGGATAGCATCACCGACTCTGTCGACATGAGTTTGAGTGAACTCCGGGAGCTGGTGATGGACAGGGAGACCTGCCGTGCTGTGATTCATGGGGTTGCAAAGAGTCGGACACGACTGATCGACTGAACTGAACTGAACTGAACTGAGGGCTAGCTGGTTTCCCAGGAGCTCTCCGGGGGCGGGGCTCTCCGGGGGCGGGGCTCTCCGGGGGCGGGGCTCTCCGGGGGCGGGGCTCTCCGGGGGCGGGGCTCTCCGGGGGCGGGGCTCTCCGGGGGCGGGGCAGGTGCGCAGCTCACTGGATGCAGCACCAGGTGCAACCTGTCTGCACGGCCCTCCGCTGCCACCATCTTGAATTGAGGGTAGTGTGCAGCCTTCCGAGGTGTCCAGCGCAGCCTGCCGCCCACAGCCTGAGGGCTGAGGTGTCAGCACAGCCGGTTTCTCACCAGGAGCTCTGGTCTGAAGCGCAGAGTTTGAGGCCTCTGCACGTGGCCCGCTGTGAGCAAGTGATAGCAGACTGAGCACAAGGAGGAAAAAGAAAATGTTAGACTTTATTTTATTACCCAGATTCTAGTTTTATTTTCTAGGAATAGTTACTGGGCTTTGCTGGTGACATAACCACATAGGAGCAGTGGGCAGATAGAATGAGATATTCTTTGTCCAAGTGCCTAGAATGCGCTGATGCTCCATGGATGTTCTCTTGGTCTGCGCCTTTCCTAGTCAGAGGGTTTCCCTGAGTATTTCTCCTTCCATTGGAGGAGTTAAGCAATCACTGTAAGGCTACACTAGTGCATTTATAGAACTGTGTTGCTGCCATGAGTCACTGTGAAGAATCGTTTATGCTATTAACCTGTGTAAATTTTAGACTTTTTAAAAATAGTAAGTTATATAGGTCACCGCGTTATACCTGTAACTAATCGCAACATTAGCTATCAAATTCTCATTGTTGGTTAATTTATCTTTAAAAACTCAAGAATGCAATTCACGTAATTACTACCTACGCCGTATTTCACTTTTGGTCTCTGTGAGTCACGGATCTTCTTTCTATAACTGAAAACATTTGATGCAATTAATTCAAGAGGTCTGCCACATGTGTTGTGTAACCACACTTAACTCAAATTGTAGAAACGTGTGTTGTGTGTGATGCTTACGTCCTGGAATTCTCACACAAGATATGACATCCCCTAGTTACACTGTTTGGGGACGAGAAATAGAGAAGCACTGTGTTCTTTCTTCATCTGAATGAAGGTTTCATTAATTTTTTTCTTGAAAAATCGTTGCAATGCATTTCTTGATTTTTTTTTTTTTTTGAGCTTCTGAATTACGTAAACACACCTTGCTTCTATTTGATTTCGATTGCTTGCTTGGCCTAGTTTCCCTGCAAGTATTTGTCAAATCGGATAATTTTGTGTGTGTGTGTTGCGCAGTATCTGTGCTAATCTGCTCACACTTGGGTTTGAAGTGATGCACTTATCTACTGTCTATCTTTTGCTGGATTTTTAAGGGGATATTTTATTGCCTGTCATTACCTTTCATAGTAACTTCTGGGTCCGCATTCCAGCAGCCTCTCAGGTACCCAGTGCTACTCACCCGGCCCTCTGTGCTTAGAGAGAATCTCATGCCTTCCTCGCAAGCCACATCTTACACCTCCAGCAGCTCTGCCTTTTGGCACACTTTAAATTTTTTTATTCTAGATGAGTTGTTAAAGTTTCAACATGAGAGATAATGCCTTTTAAGATGAGGATAAACTCGCTGATGCCTGTGATGATATAATTTGCACAGTATGTTCCCAGCCTCTGCCTGGACGCCGCACCGCCAATGATGGCCCATCCCATATGGGTGGCTGTTGTGGACCTTGAAAAAATTCTCCAGTGGGGTGACCATGACACTGAGAGACCAGATCTGCCTCATCTCTCAGAGGGATGACAAGTCATTTTGCAAGGCACATAGCGAAATCTTTCCATACAGATGTCTTGATTTGTTTCCTCATGGTGGAATGTGTCTTTGTATTGAACTTGAACAGAACTTAATGCATGAGCATGGTCACCAGATTCAGGCAGCATACCTGCCTCGATTCTGTGCTGCCCCGATGGGCTTTGCTGCCCTAAAGATACGGGCAGGCCCCTGACATCCAGATGAGTTCCACAAACACCGCAGAGCTCACTGTGGTACAGAAATAAGAAAAGACCCCTATAAGGAGCGGCATCCTAATCTACTAGCTTGAAATTTGGCATTTCTGTCCTCATTCATTCAGGAAACGTGTGTTGTGTCCTTGCTGTAGGCCAGGCACTGGGCTAGGTGTTATGGGTGCAGTGGTGAGCGAGGCATGCAAGACATGGTCCCCACCCTTATAGAGTTAAAACCTAGCCCTATTTCTAGGTTAGGAAAAGATCCAGCAGAAACTAGCTTAAATTACAGGATGAACCATGCAGGCAGCATGCAGTTTTAAAAAGTAACCTTCAAGGAAAAATCAAAATGACTCCTTCCTATCTCTAATAGCCTGATGACCGTGAAACTGTTGCTGCTGCTTCAGTGTCTCAAGGTAAATGCAAACCTCTCTCGCTCAGTCTCTCTGACAGATTATACCTGGATTTCTCTTTATATCTCATCAAGTGGAAAGAGTGTTGAACTACTATTTAGCTGCTATATCCTAGGAGGGTGCTGTTTGTGGTTTTATTTTGTGACCAGAAAATATTGCTCACTGCACAAATGGGTAGGAAACTAAGCAGTTACCCAGTTTTTTGTTGTTGTTTTTAAGATAGATTGAGGGAGAAAGCAGCAAAGAGACATTTTAGACTGCATGGAACTTGGTTATTTCAAACTACTGTTAGGTTTACCCTCCAGATTAATCTGGCGAATAATAGGGCTTTTTGACCAAAGTTGGCATTTGTTTATAAATAATGCTCTTTAAAGGATGAAGTGCATATGATTATGGAGGAAATAGTTCACTGGAGTAGTTCATACTGTTGTTTTCTCTAAGATAGTGGTTCTCAAATGGGGGCAGTTCTCCCCCTGGGGGACTTTGGCAATGTCTGGAGACATTTTTGGTTGTCATAACCGAGGAAGCAGGTGCTATCAACAACTAATGGACAGAGGCCAGGGACACTGCTAAACATCCCGTGATGCATAGCACAGCCCAAACAACAAAGAATTATCTGGCCCCAAATGTCACGAGTTCCAAGGTTGAGAAAGCCTCTTTTAAAATAATCCCACTGTAGAGACAGTGCTACCTGTGATGTGGGGGCTAAATTGCCAAAACCAGAGGAATTTTGTGAAAGCGAGTCCAGCTTTCTCCCCCTGCTCTCTGATTATCTTCTTTGTCTATTTACCCATCATTTAGTTCCCTTGTGTTATGAAGCTTTTTGTGTTTTTTTTTAATGGACTTAACTATATGAGCTTTTCATTGCCCATTCTAAAATCGTGACTGGTTGTGATGTAAATTGTATAACACATCTCTCTGTAGCTTCAGATTCCGCAACTTAAACCTCCGAGGCTGCTTATCTGTCTTCCACCACCTACCTGCGTTTTGTGCACTGCACTTGGCATTCTTGATTGTTCCTTTCATATTAATTTCAATGGTGCCCGGAGGGTACCTCTCACCATATAATAGGTTGCTTTGTGAACAATTCCAGTAAGAGAACCATTCTGCCCAAACACTGAGATACTCTGGAATGTAAAAAAGATACCCCTCAGTGTATCATTCTCATTTCTAGCGTAGCCGTGCATTCTGCAATTGTGTTTTAAAATGAAGATGAATTATTTGTTTCCCCTTTCACTTTAAAAGTGCCCCCACCGTTTCAGGTAACACTCTTAGCCGTATGAAACAGAGCTTGAAAGTTACCATTGGACATGGATGAATATTTATTTTGTACTTAAATTTCCAAATCATTAAGTATCCCTTGTCCCGAGATCATTATTTTCATCATAATAGACTTCTGTTACATTCAAGTTGTTCCAGCTTTTGATTGACCATTTGGAATATGACAGTTGTTTGTCGCATTTCATTTGGCTGCAGCTTCCCTTAGTTCATTTGTGATTATCCCTCAAGTGTCGTTTGCTTTCGGTGATGTCTAAAGGAACTCGCTTCTGTCTTTTCAGAAATCTTTGTCCTGATGGGAAAACTAAAAAGACTTTCTCAAAATGGTGTTGTTGTTGTTGTTGTTGTTGTGTTAATGCAGTGCCTTTAGTTATCAGGGAAAGTGGGGCATTTAGGGTTTTCAAAGATGCTGGGTTAGAGCTGTTCACTTGAAAATCAAGTCTGTTACAGCACAGGACCCGTTGGCATTACTGTCCTTTCTGTGGCTTAAGAAAAGGCACAGCAGAAAACTAAAACCAACAGTCTGATATTTTCAAGTTGGGTCTTTACTTTGCAGAAAGGCTCTGTCACCACCTACCTCTGTGATCCCTGAGTTTATGCCTGAAATTTAAAGTGAGTTTGGACGCCAGTGGCCTCGTGGAGCCTGCACCCCTGGCCGCCCAGCATCCCGCGGAGTGTCAGGAGCTGCTGTTTCTTCCTCTGAACTGTGATGCCATCTTCCCACTCCAGGTCCAATGCACCTTCCACACAGCCACTGCTGGGCTGGCTCCCGCCTGTTGTTCCACCCTTGATTAGGCCTGAGTGGTCATCATAAAACTTCGATTGCCTCACTTCTTGCAAATATCAGAAAAACAAAGACCAAAATCCCTCTAGCTTGCCCATGCAAGCCTTCTGAATTGGGGCCCTAAGACTGCTTTTCTCTTCCATGTGTCATTTACCTGCAATCCTGGAACACTTAGTTTCAGGCAAGCGTCTTTATTCTCAGTTCAGTTCAGTTCAGTTCAGTCGCTCAGTCGTGTCCGACTCTCCGCGACCCCATGAATCACAGCACGCCAGGCCTCCCAGTCCATCACCAACTCCCGGAGTACACTCAAACTCATGTCCACAGAGTCGGTGATGCCATCCAGCCATCTCATTATCCGTCGTCCCCTTCTCCTCCCGCCCCCAACCTTTCCCAGCATCAGAGTCTTTTCCAGTGAGTCAACTCTTCGCATGAGGTGGCCAAAGTATTGCAGTTTCAGCTTTAGCATCAGTCCCTCCAATGAACATCCAAGATTGATCTCCCTTAGAATGGACTGGTTGGATCTCCTTGCAGTATAAGGGACTCTCAAGAGTCTTCTCCAACACCACAGTTCAAAAGCATCGATTCTTCGGCAATCAGCCTTCTTCACAGTCCAACTCTCACATCCATACATGACCACGGGAAAAACCATTGCCTTGACTAGACGGACCTTGGTTGGCAAAGTAATGTCTCTGCTTTTTAATATACTATCAAGGTTGGTCATAACTTTCCTTCCAAGGAGTAAGCGTCTTTTAATTTCATGGCTGCAATCAGCATCTGCAGTGATTTTGGAGCCCCAAAAAATAAAGTCTGACACTGTTTCCACTGTTTTTCCATCTACTTCCCATGAAGTGATGGGACCAGATGCCATGATCTTTGTTTTCTGAATGTTGAGCTTCAAGCCAAACTTTTCACTCTCCTCTTTCACTTTCATCAAGAGGCTTTTGAGTTCCTCTTCACTTTCTGCCATAAGGGTAGTGTCATCTGCATATCTGAGGTTATTGATATTTCTCCCAGCAATCTTGATTCCAGCTTGTGGTTCTTCCAGCCCAGCGTTCCTCATGATGTACTCTGCATATAAGTTAAATAAGCAAGGTGACAATATACAACCTTGACGTCCTCCTTTTCCTATTTGGAACCAATCTGTTTTTCCATGTCCAGTTCTAACTGTTGCTTCCTGACCTGCATACAGGTTTCTCAAGAGGCAGGTCAGGTGGTCTGGGATTCCCATCTCTTTCAGAATGTTCCACAGTTTATTGTGATCCACACAGTCAAAGGCTTTGGCATAGTCAATGAAGCAGAAATAGATGTTTTTCTGGAACTCTCTTGCTTTCTCCATGATCCAGCGGATGTTGGCAATTTGATCTCTGGTGCCTCTGCCTTTTCTAAAACCTGCTTGAACATCTGGGAGTTCACGGTTTATATACTGCTGAAGCCTGGCTTGGAGAATTTTGAGCATGACTTTACTAGCGTGTGAGATGAGTGCAATTGTGCGGTAATTTGAGCATTCTTTGGCATTCCCTTTCTTTGGGATTTGAATGAAGACTGACCTCTTCCAGTCCTGTGGCCACTGCTGAGTTTTCCAAATCTGCTGGTATATTGAGTGCAGCACTTTCACAGCATCATCTTTCAAGACTTGAAATAGCTCAACTGGAATTCCATCACCTCCACTAGCTTTGTTCGTAGTGATGCTTTCTAAGGCCCACTCGACTTCACATTCCAAGATGTCTGGCTCTAGGTCAGTGATCACGTTATCGTGACTATCTTGGTCGTGAAGATCTTTTTTGTACAGTTCTTCTGTGTATTCCTGCCACCTCTTCTTAATATCTTCTGCTTCTGTTAGGTCCATACCATTTCTGTCCTTTATCGAGCCCATCTTTGCATGAAATGTTCCCTTGGAATCTCTAATTTTCTTGAAGAGCTCTCTTGTTTTTCCTATTCTGTTGTTTTCCTCTATTTCTTTGCATTGATCACTGAGGAAGGCTTTCTTATCTCTCCTTGCTCTTCTTTGGAACTCTGCATTCAGATGCTTATATCTTTCCTTTTCTCCTTTGCTTTTCGGCTCTCTTCTTTTCACAGCTATTTGTAAGGCCTCCTCAGACAGCCATTTCGCTCTTTTGCATTTCTTTTCCATGGGGATGGTCTTGGTCCCTGTCTCCTGTACAATGTCACGAACCTCCATCCAGAGTTCATCAGGCACTCTATCAATCAGATCTAGTCCCTTAAATCTATTTCTCACTTCCACTGTATAGTCATAAGGTATTTGATTGAGGTCATATCTGAATGGTCTAGTGGTTTTCCCTACTTTCTTCAATTTCAGTCTGAATTTGGCAATAAGGAGTTCATGATCTGAGCCACAGTCAGCTCCTGGTCTTGTTTTCGCTAACTGTATACAGCTTCTCCATCTTTGGTTGCAAAGAATATAATCAATCTGATTTCGGTGTTGACCATCTGGTGATGTCCATGTGTAGAGTCTTCTCTTGTGTTGTTGGAAGAGGGTGTTTGCTATGATCAGTGCGTTCTCTTGACAAAACTCTATTAGCCTTTGCCCTGCTTCATTCCGTGCTCCAAGGCCAAATTTGCCTGTTACTCCAGGTGTTTCTTGACTTCCTACTTTTGCATTGCAGTCCCCTAGAATGAAAAGGTCATCTTTTTTGGGTGTTAGTTCTAAAAGGTCTTGTAGGTCTTCATAGAACCGATTAACTTCGGCTTCTTCAGCATTACTGGTTGGGGCATAGGCCTGGATTACTGTAATATTGAATGGTTTGCCTTGGAAACGAACAGAAATCATTCTGTCATTTTTAAGATTGCATCCAAGTACTGCATTTCGGACTCTTTTGTTGACCATGATGGCTACTCCATTTCTTCTAAGGGATTCCTGCCCACAGTAGTAGATATAATGGTCATCCGAGTTAAATTCACCCATTCCAGTCCATTTTAATTCACTGATTCCTAGAATGTCGACGTTCACTTTTGCCATCTCCTGTTTGACCACTTCCAATTTGCCTTGATTCATGGACCTAACATTCCAGGTTCCTATGCAATATTGCTCTTTACAGCACCGGACCTTGCTTCTATCACTGGTCACATCCACAACTGGGTATTGGTTTTGCTTTTGCTCCATCCCTTTATTCCTTCTAGAGTTATTTCTCCACTGATCTCCAGTAGCATACTGGGCACCTACTGACCTGGGGAATTCCTCATTCAGTATCCTATCATTTTGCCTTTTGATACTGTTCATGGGGTTCTCAAGACAAGTATACTGAAGTGGTTTGCCATTCCCTTCTCCAATGGACCACATTCTGTCAGACCTCTCCACCATGACCCGTCCATCTTGGGTGGCCCCACACGGCATGGCTTAGTTTCATTGAGTTAGACAGGTCTGTGGTCCATATGATCAGATCAACTAGTTTTTCGTGATTATGATTTCAGTGTGTCTGCCCTCTGATGCCCCCTCCCAATACCTACTGTCTTATTTGGGTTTCTCTTACCTTGGTCGTGGAAAATCTCTTCACAGCTGCTCCAGCAAAGTGCAGCCGCTGTACCTTACCTTGGACGAGGGGTATCTCCTCAAGGCCGCCCCTCCTGACCTTGAACGCGGAGTAGCTCCTCTCGGCCCTCCTGCGCCCGCGCAGCCACCGCCTGTTGGACGTGGGGTAGCTCCAAAATGCCTTTCGCTTTCTTATCTTTACCCCCCACCAGCAATGAGTCATTCTTTATGCAAATTGTGTGAAAACTCAGATGTAACCTTCATGAGCTTTCCTTGATCACCTGTTAAAAGAGGAACATCTTCGTTTGAAATTAATTTATAGGTCACTTATTCTTTCTACTTGCTTCATTGAATTCAGGACTCTACTCCAACGGCCCTGCTTCAGAAAGCCTTTCCCTTTTTAAAATAGCACACCAATAATTTTCTATCCCTTTATACTTTTTAATCTTCCACTAAAAAGTAAGCTTCACGAGGGGACAGATTTTATCTGTCTGGTTCCCCAGTCAGCTTCACAGCACGTGGAGTAGACATTTGTTGAATGAATGTTTCTGGGTCCTTATCTTCTCCTTTGCAGTATTAGTTGTCTTAACTGTGAATGTATCGTGTCTAGATTGTGAGTTCCTTTATGGTGGGGAGAGGGGCTGATCATGTCTTATCGCTTTTGCATTCTACCCACCCCTCATTTCATCCCTCTTGCCCCCTCCAAAAAAATAAATAAAAACCTCATGGGATCATAAACATAGTAGGCAGAGTTCCTGATGCATGCTGCTGCTGCTGCTAAGTCGCTTCAGTCGTGTCCGACTCTGTGCGACCCCATAGACGGCAGCCCACCAGGCTCCCCTGTCCCTGGGATTCTCCAGGCAAGAACACTGGAGTGGGGTGCCATAGCCTTCTCCGTCCTGGTGCATAGAGGATGTTGAATACAGTGTTGTAATGAGTCCTTTCAAAAAGAATATTAAACAGACTTCTGCTTCTGACCAAGATGAAGCAACAGATTTACTTTTCCACCAGAACAGCTAAAAAGCAAGACAAGCTATTAGAAGCAATGACTTTTCAGACATTGTACATTGAATAGTTAAGAAAAGAGTTTCCTAAAATATAAACAATACAAATGAGCTTGCTTACAAAACAGAAAGAAACTCACAGACTTAGAGAAAGTACTTACAGTTACTGGGGAGAAGGATGAGGTGGGAGGGTTAGGGAGTTTGGGATGGACATGTACAACCGCTGTATTTAAAATGGCTAACCAACAAGGACCTACTGTACAGCACATGGAACTCGGCTCAGTGTTATGTGGTGGCCTGGATGGGACGGGAGTTTGAAGAATGTATGCCATGTGTATGTATGTGTTTGTAAGTCTCTTCACTGTTCACCTGAACCTATCACAGCATTGTTACGTGGCTATACCCCAGTACAAAATAGAAAGTTGAAAAACATAAAAAATAATTTTTTTAAAAAAAAGAAAATAGATTCCTGAGAGATAGAGAACTAATGAAATTATTTCTTTAAAAAAAAAGGCCATTCTATATTAGTTGGATATTTATTTCTATCTGATATTTCAGTTTAATTTTTTCTCAGTAAACTTTAAAAAATTTATTTATTTTTAATTGAAGGATAATTGCTTTACAATATTGTATTGGTTTCTGCCATACATCAACATGAATCCTCTATAGGTATACCTATGTCCCTTTCCTCTTGAACCTCCCTCCCACCCTATCCCACCCCTCTGGGTTGTCACAGAGCCCTGGTTTGAGTTCCCTGAGTCATACAGCAAATTCCCAGTGGCTGTCCATTTTGCACAAACAATGGCAAGCCACTCTAGTACTCTTGCCTAGAAAATCCCATGGATGGAGGAGCCTAGTAGGCTGCAGTCCGTGGGGTCGCTATGGGTCGGACACGACTGAGTGACTTCACTTTCACTTTTCACTTTCACACATTGGAGAAGGAAATGGCAACCCACTCCAGTGTTCTTGCCTGGAGAATCCCAGGGACGGGGGAGCCTGGTGGGCTTCCGTCTATGGGGTCACACAGAGTCGGACACGACTGAAGTGACTTAGCAGCAGCAATGTATAAGTTTCCATGCTACTCTCTCCATTTGTCCAACTCTCTCTGTCTCCTCCCCTGAGATGAGTTCTATGCTGCTGCTGCTGCTAAGTCGCTTCAGTCGTGTCCGACTCTGTGTGACCCCATAGACAGCAGCCCACTAGGCTCCCCCATCCCTGGGATTCTCCAGGCAAGAACACTGGCGTGGGTTGCCATTTCCTTCTCCAAAGCATGAAAGGGAAAAGGGAAAGTGAAGTCTCTCAGTCGTGTCCGACTCTTAGCAACCCCATGGACTGCAGCCTATTAGACTCCTCCGTCCATGGGATTTTCCAGGCAAGAGTACTGGAGTGGGTTGCCAGTGCCTTCTCTGGATGAGTTCTATAATTGCCCCCAAATTTCTGCTTGGAGAAAGTTTCCAGGCCACAGCACAGAACAGGGAGTCTGAGGAGGACCGTGGACTTCCTCATTTTAGGAGGCAGGTAGGGAGTCTTGGGTTGCTAAGGTAACTAAGAGACAATCAGAGAGGAGTGTTGTAGAGAAGAGAGCTGCACAACAAGGGAGCTCTGAAGCTCTCCAGAGGCCCCACTTGAGTATCCAAACAAGAGCTGATCAATGAATGTGTCCATGTGAGGAAACCGCTCAAGGCAAGTGAAGGAGTCACCAGAAAGCGTTAGAAAGAATAGTGCCTAAAGTTCATGGAGGGAAGAAAATGGTGCCTGTTCCCACAGTTACAGTGGAAAACTTCATAATTCATGGACTAACAGAGCACTATGGCAGGTCTTGCCTCAGAAGTGGGGTTATCAACCCTGGGCTAAGCACATTTCTTTTTCCACCTAGTGCAGCTTAAAAGCAAGAGCCAAAAATATCAAACTGTCTCCAAATAATTTAACTGGATCCCAGATCAAAGCACAGGAATATTTTTAGGAATAAATGAATAAATAATTTAAAATTTGCCAAGTATACAAAGAAGCTGAAAAGTACAATTCAGTCCATTGAAACTGATGGAGAAATGACATCAGTGATAGAATTAGTAGACAAAGATGTTAAAACAATTGTTACCGTATTCTATATAAAGAAGATAGAAAAAGACTGAACATGTTAAATAGAAACATGGAAGACATAAAAAAATGAATACAAGTCAAACTTCTAGGGTTGAAAACGATAACATCAAAGGTAAAAATACAACCTCAACTAACTTAATTTTCCTATCATTGGAGTCTCTAAAGGAGAAGGCTTCCCTGATGTCCCAGATGGTAAAGAATCTGCCTGCAATCCAAGAGACTCCAGGTCAGTCACTGGGTTAGAAAGATCCCCTGGAGAAGGGAATGGCTATCCACTCCAGTATTCTTGCCTGAAGAATTCCATGGACACGGGAGCCTGGAGGGGTACAGTCCATGGGGTTACAAAGAGTTGGACATGACTGAGTGACTAACACTTTCACTTTCAAAGAAGAGGAAAGAGCAGAAAAGGAAAAATATTTGGAAAAACAGAAATTAGAATCTTCTCGAATTTGATAAAAACTATAAACCCATAGGTTCACTACAGTTCAGTTCTGTCGCTCAGTAGTGTCTGACTCTTTGCAACCCCATGAATCACAGCACGCCAGGCCTCCCTGTCCATCACCAACTCCCGGGGTTCACTCAAACCCATGTCCATTGAGTCGGTGATGCCATCCAGCCATCTCATTCTCTGTCGTCCCCTTCTCCTCCCGCCCCCAATCCCTCCCAGCATCAGAGTCTTTTCCAGTGAGTCAGCTCGTCACATGAGGTGGCCAAAGTTTTGGAGTTTCAGCTTTAGCATAAGTCCTTCCAATGAACACCCAGGACTGATCTCCTTTAGAATGGACTGGTTGGATCTCCTTGCAGTCCAAGGGACTCTCAAGAGTCTTCTCCAGCACCACAGTTCAAAACCATCAATTCTTCAGCGATCAGCTTTCTTCACAGTCCAACTCTCACATCCATACATGACCATGGGAAAAACCATAGCCTTGACTAGACGGACCTTTGTTGGCAAAGTAATGTCTCTGCTTTTTAATATGCTATCTAGGTTGGTCATAACTTTCCTTCCAAGGAGTAAGCATCTTTTAATTTCATGGCTGCAATCAGCATCTGCAGTGATTTTGGAGCCCCAAAAAATAAAGTCTGACACTGTTTCCACTGTTTCCCCATCTATTTCCCATGAAGTGATGGGACCACATGCCATGATCTTTGTTTTCTGAATGTTGAGCTTCAAGCCAACCTTTCACTCTCCTCTTTCACTTTCATCAAGAGGCTTTTTAGTTCCTCTTCACTTTCTGCCATAAGGGTGGTATCATCTGCATATCTGAGGTTATTGATATTTCTCCCGGCAATCTTGATTCCAGCTTGTGCTTCTTCCAGCCCAGCGTTCCTCATGATGTACTCTACATATAAGTTAAACAAGCAGGGTGACTATATACAACCTTGACGAACTCCTTTTCCTATTTGGAACCAGTCTGTTCTTCCATGTCCAGTTCTAACTGTTGCTTCCTGACCTGCATACAGGTTTCTCAAGAGGCAGGTCAGGTGGTCTGGGATTCCCATCTCTTTCAGAATTTTCCACAGTTTATTGTGATCCACACAGTCAAAGGCTTTGGCATAGTCAATGAAGCAGAAATAGATGTCTTTCTGGAATTCTCTTGCTTTCTCCATGATCCAGCGGATGTTGGCAATTTGATCTCTGGTTCCTCTGCCTTTTCTAAAACCTGCTTAAACATCTGTAAGTTCACGGTTCACATATTGCTGAAGCCTGGCTTGGAGAATTTTGAGCATGACTTTACTAGCGTGTGAGATGAGTGCAATTGTGTGGTAGTTTGAGCATTCTTTGGCATTGCCTTTCTTTGGGATCGGAATGATGACTGACCTCTTCCAGTCCTGTGGCCACTGCTGAGTTTTCCAAATCTGCTGGCATATTGAGTGCATCACTTTCACAGCATCATCTTTCAGGATTTGAAATAGCTCAACTGGAATTCCATCACCTCCACTAGCTTTGTTCGTAAGATGCTTTCCAAGGCCCACCTGGCTTCACATTCCAAGATGTCTGGCTCTAGGTGAGTGATCACGCCATCGTGATTATCTTGGTCATGAAGATCTATTTTGTACAGTTCTTCTGTGTATTCTTGCCACCTCTTCTTAATATCTTCTGCTTCTGTTAGGTCCATACCATTTCTGTCCTTTATCGAGCCCATCTTTGCATGAAATGTTCCCTTGGTATCTCTTAATTTTCTTGAAGAGATCTCTTGTCTTTCCTATTCTGTTGTTTTCCTCTGTTTCTTTGCACTGATCACTGAGGAAGGCTTTCTTATCTCTCCTTGCTATTCTTTGTAACTCTGCATTCAGATGCTTATATCTTTCCTTTTCTCCTTTGCTTTTCGCTTCTCTTCTTTTCACAGCTATTTGTAAGGCCTCCTCAGACAGCCATTTTGCTTTTTTGCATTTCTTTTCCACGGGGATGGTCTTGGTCCCTGTCTCCTGTACAATGTCACGAACTTCCATCCAGAGTACATCAGGCACTCTATCTATCAGATCTAGACCCTTAAAGCTATTTCTTACTTCCACTGTATAATCATAAGGGATTTGATTTAGGTCATATCTGAATGGTCTAATGGTTTTCCCTACTTTCTTCAATTTAAGTCTGAATTTGGTCCATGAATCAAGGCAAATTGGAAGTGGTCAAACAGGAGATGGCAAGAGTGAACGTAGACTTTCTAGGAATCAGTGAACTAAAATGGACTGGAATGGGTGAATTTAACTCAGATGACCATTATATCTACTACTGTGGGCAGGAATCCCTTAGAAGAAATGGAGTAGCCGTCACGGTCAACAAAAGAGTCCGAAATGCAGTACTTGGATGCAATCTCATAAACGACAGAATGATCTCTTTTCGTTTCCAAGGCAAACCATTCAGTATTAGAGTAATCCAAGCCTATGCCCCAACCAGTAACGCTGAAGAAGCAGAAGTTGAACGGTTCTATGAAGACCTATAAGACCTTTTAGAACTAAACCCCAAAAAAGATGTCCTTTTCATTATAGGGGACTGGAATGCAAAAGTAGGAAGTCAAGAAACACCTGGAGTAACCGGCAAATTTGGCCTTGGAGCACGAAATGAAGCAGGGCAAAAGCTAATAGAGTTTTGCCAAGAGAACTTACTGGTCATAGCAAACACCCTCTTTCAGCAACACAAGAGAAGACTCTACACATGGACATCACCAGATAGTCAACACCGAAATCAGATTGATTATATTCTTTGATGGAGAAGCTCTATACAGTTAGCAAAAACAAGACTGGGAGCTCAGATCATGAACTCATTATTGCCAAATCCATAGGTAGAAGAAGCTCAACAAACCTCAAGAAGCATAAAACTATACCACTGCACATCATAACCAAATCACTTAACAAAAGTGATAAGAATAAATCTTAAATAAGAAACAAGAAAAGGCATATCACACAGAGGAACAAAGATAGAATGACAGCAGATTTCTTGGTGGAAATAAGACAATGAAGCAACATCTTTAATATACTGGGGAAAAAAGGGAAAAAAGCCTCAATCCAGAATCTCTACCCAGCAAAAATGTCTTTTAAAATAAAGGCAATACATACATCTATATACATAAGCTGGATCAGTTCATCACCAGCAGATCTGAATAGCAAGAAATGTTAATGAAGTCCTTCAGGCAGAAGGGAAATGATATGAAATGGAAATACACAAGGAAATGAAGAGTACCAGAAATGGTAACTATAAGTATAAATGTTAAGTTTTTTAAAATATCATTTTAATTTTTAAAAAAGATAATCCACTACTTAAATAAAAAATCGCAAATTATGATGTGTTGATAATACATGCAGATGTGAAATATATAGCAATAGCACAAAGGCCAGAAGGAGAGAAATAGAAGTTTATTCTTGTAAACTTCCTATGACAAATGGGGTGCAGTATAATACCATTTAAAGATGGACTGTGAGAAGTCAAATATATACACAAAACCCTAAAGCAAATGCTAAGATCAGATCAGATCAGATCAATCGCTCAGTCGTGTCCGACTCTCCGCGACCCCATGAATCACAGCACGCCAGGCCTCTCTGTCCATCACCAACTCCCGGAGTACACTCAAACTCATGTCCACAGAGTTGGTGATGCCATCCAGCCATCTCATTCTCCGTCGTCCCCTTCTCCTCCCACCCCCAACCTTTCCCAGCATCAGAGTCTTTTCCAGTGAGTCAACTCGTCGCATGAGGTGGCCAAAGTATTGCAGTTTCAGCTTTAGCATCAGTCCCTCC
Organism: Moschus berezovskii; assembly: GCF_049115385.1. NCBI lineage: Eukaryota > Metazoa > Chordata > Mammalia > Artiodactyla > Moschidae > Moschus > Moschus berezovskii. The sequence goes on along the minus strand of NC_142471.1, from coordinate 90,922,564 downwards.
AATGAACATCCAGGATTGATCTCCTTTAGAATGGACTGGTTGGATCTCCTTGCAGTATAAGGGACTCTCAAGAGTCTTCTCCAACAAAACAGTTCAAAAGCATCGATTCTTCGGCGATCAGCTTTCTTCACAGTCCAACTCTCACATCCATACATGACCACGGGAAAAACCATTGCCTTGACTAGACGGACCTTGGTTGGCAAAGTAATGTCTCTGCTTTTTAATATACTATCAAGGTTGGTCATAACTTTCCTTCCAAGGAGCAAGCGTCTTTTAATTTCATGGCTGCAATCAGCATCTGCAGTGATTTTGGAGCCCCAAAAAATAAAGTCTGACACTGTTTCCACTGTTTTTCCATCTACTTCCCATGAAGTGATGGGACCAGATGCCATGATCTTTGTTTTCTGAATGTTGAGCTTCAAGCCAAACTTTTCACTCTCCTCTTTCACTTTCATCAAGAGGCTTTTGAGTTCCTCTTCACTTTCTGCCATAAGGGTAGTATCATCTGCATATCTGAGGTTATTGATATTTCTCCCAGCAATCTTGATTCCAGCTTGTGCTTCTTCCAGCCCAGCGTTCCTCATGATGTACTCTGCATATAAGTTAAATAAGCAAGGTGACAATATACAACCTTGACGTCCTCCTTTTCCTATTTGGAACCAATCTGTTTTTCCATGTCCAGTTCTAACTGTTGCTTCCTGACCTGCATACAGGTTTCTCAAGAGGCAGGTCAGGTGGTCTGGGATTCCCATCTCTTTCAGAATGTTCCACAGTTTATTGTGATCCACACAGTCAAAGGCTTTGGCATAGTCAATGAAGCAGAAATAGATGTTTTTCTGGAACTCTCTTGCTTTCTCCATGATCCAGCGGATGTTGGCAATTTGATCTCTGGTGCCTCTGCCTTTTCTAAAACCTGCTTGAACATCTGGGAGTTCACGGTTTACATACTGCTGAAGCCTGGCTTGGAGAATTTTGAGCATGACTTTACTAGCGTGTGAGATGAGTGCAATTGTGCGGTAATTTGAGCATTCTTTGGCATTCCCTTTCTTTGGGATTTGAATGAAGACTGACCTCTTCCAGTCCTGTGGCCACTGCTGAGTTTTCCAAATCTGCTGGCATATTGAGTGCAGCACTTTCACAGCATCATCTTTCAAGACTTGATATAGCTCAACTGGAATTCCATCACCTCCACTAGCTTTGTTCGTAGTGATGCTCTCTAAGGCCCACTTGACTTCACATTCCAAGATGTCTGGCTCTAGGTCAGTGATCACGTTATCGTGACTATCTTGGTCGTGAAGATCTTTTTTGTACAGTTCTTCTGTGTATTCCTGCCACCTTTTCTTAATATCTTCTGCTTCTGTTAGATCCATACCATTTCTGTCCTTTATCGAGCCCATCTTTGCATGAAATATTCCCTTGGAATCTCTAATTTTCTTGAAGAGGTCTCTTGTTTTTCCTATTCTGTTGTTTTTCTCTATTTCTTTGCATTGATCACTGAGGAAGGCTTTCTTATCTCTCCTTGCTATTCTTTGTAACTCTGCATTCAGATGCTTATATCTTTCCTTTTCTCCTTTGCTTTTTGCCTCTCTTCTTTTCACAGTTATTTGTAAGGCCTCCTCAGACAGCCATTTCGCTCTTTTGCATTTCTTTTCCATGGGGATGGTCTTGGTCCCTGTCTCCTGTACAATGTCACGAACCTCCCCGTCCAGAGTTCATCAGGCACTCTATCAATCCTTAAATCTAAAGAACACAATAAAGAGCCATAACTAATAAACCAACAAAGCAGATAAAATGGAATTTTAAAAAATAATTATTTAATCCAAAAGATGGCATATAAAGCGGAAAAAGAGAACCAAGAACTGATAGGACCAAAAAAAACATACAGCTAGGTGGTAGCTTTAGACTCCTAAATGTTTGAATGAGGGTCTCAGCAAATCTTCTCCCCACAAAAACAAAATAAAACTAAAAAAATGATCACAAATAATCATTTCAGGTCTCTAGGAACTGACCAAAGGCCGACGACAGATTGAGAAGTTATTCAATGAAACTGCTGAACCTTGACAGGAACAGTGGGGGTCTGTGGGATTTCAGCCTAGGGCTGCTGCCGTCCTCCTCTTCCCGCCCAGTTCCACTGTGTGGTAGCTCTACCAGGGTGTGGCAGAGAGGCGGGCTTCATTTCAAACAAAGTGCAGCAAAATCTGTGCTCAAGAAACACCGAAGGAAGTTCTTCAGGCTGAAAGGAAATAATAGCTGTAACTCAAATCCACACAAAGGAATAAGGAAAACTAGTAAAGGTAATTATAAAAGTATAAATATACTTTTCTCTTATTAACTTATTAAAAGACAGTCACACAAGCAGCAATTATAATATTATTGAGCTTACAACATATAGCTGTGTGACATATGACAATAAAAGCACAATGGAGGGGACAGGAAATGGAGGATATTGGAGCAAGGAAATGTCTCCAAATGGTGATTCCAATCCATATGAAGACATGAAGAATAGCTACATGATAGGTATACAGGTTAATATAGGAGATTTTATGCATACATTTTTCTTTTTCTGTTAACTTCTTTAAAAGATTGTAAAAGCAGTACTTACAAAACTATATTGTTGAATCTGTAACAGATACAGATGAAATTATATGCTGACGATCAAAAAAGGAGAAAGGGATGGAGCTATATTGGAGAAAATGTTTTCTATTTTCATGAAATCAAGTTGATATTAATCTGAAGTATATTATAATAAATTAAAATGTGCATTGTAATCCTCAGAGAAACCACTAAGAAAGTAATTCAGAAATAGTTTAAAACAAAGGAATTAATATGGTATACTAGGAAATATCTGATTATTCCCTGGTAGCTCAGTTGATAAAGAATCTGCCTGCAGTGAAGGAGACCCAGGTTTGATCCCTGGGTAGGGAGATCCCTTGCAGAAGGAACTGGCAACCCACTGCAGTGTTATTACCTGGAAGATCCCATGGACAGAGGAGCCTGGACAGCTACAGTCTATGGGGTCACATACAAAAGAATGCAGTAAGGAAAAAACGGGAACAAAAAGACTATGAGACATAGAAAGCAAATAGCAAAATGGGAGCTGTAAATTAAGCCACATAATAATTACATTAAATATGAGTGGATTAAACAATCTAAGAGATTATCTGACGGGATTAAAAGCTAACACAAAAATAAAGAGAAACAAGATCCAGCTATATATGTCTTTCTGCTCTTCAGAAGACACTGATAAGAGAATGAAAAAATAAATTATGGACTTGGAAAAAATATTTGCAAATCACATGTGGCTAAAATGAAAAAGACTGACCATAAGAAGTGCTGGACAGGATAAGGAACAACTGGAACTCTCGCATTCTTACGTGGAATGTAACACTGTACAACCAGTTTGGAAAACGGTTCAGTCATTTCTTACAAAATTGAAATTATGTCTACCATATGGATCAGTCGTTACACTGCTGTGTATTTATCTAAGAGAAATGAAAACTTAAATCTACACAAAGCCTTGTACACAAATATTCACAGCTCTATTTATAGTGGACAAAACTGGAAACAACACAGTTGTCTACCAACAGGTAAAGGGATTATGGTGAAGATGCAGAGCTTGTCTTTCCATTCACTTGTTGATAGACATTTGTGTTGTTTCCACTGATGCAAAGAGCTAACTCACTGGAAAAAACCCTGATGCTGGGAAAGATTGAGGGCAGGAGGAAAAGGGAGCAACAGAGGATGAGATGGTTGGATGGCATCATTGACTCTGTGGACATGGATTTGAGTAAACTCTGGGAGATAGTGAAGGACAGGGAACCCTGGTGTGCTGCAATTCATGGGGTCACAAAGAGTCTGATATAACTTAGCCACTGAACAACAGCAACAACTCAGAAAGAAAAGGAATAAACTACTGATACGTCTAACAACATGGATGAATGTTAAAGAAGCCAGACCAAACTAAAAAAGAGTACATACTGTGTGATTCCAATTATATGAAATTGTACAAAATGCAGCTAATCTGCAGAGACAGAAGTAGATGAGTGATTGCCTGGGGAACTGAGCTGCTGAGCTGGTGAAGAGAGGTGGGAGAGAAAGACTGCAAACGGACCTAAGGAAAGTTTAGGGTAACGGATGTGTTCATTATCTCAATTGTGATAGTGGTGTCACAGTAGTGTACAAACGTCAGAATATCAAACTGTACTCCTTCAACATGTTTATTGTATGTCAGTAATATCTCAAAGTTGTTTTTGTTCCTAAAGAAATACTAATCAATGAAGTATTCTGCCTCTAGCTCACCTGCACCTTTGTCCTTCCCCACGACAATTAACCGAAAGTTTCTGGGCTTCCCTGGTAGCTCAGTGGTAAAGAATCTGCCTGCCAATGCAGGAGACGTGGGTTCAGTTTCTGGGTTGGGAAGATCCCGTGGAGAAGGAAATGGCAACCCACTCGAGTATTCTTCTGGAAAATCCCGTGGACAGAGGAGCTTGGTGGGCTACAGTCCGTGGGGTGGCAAGAGTCAGACTCGACTTAGTGACTGAAACAACCACCGTCACCCCCTGGTGCCTGTCCTTAAATGCTTCTTAAGCTGAATGAGTAAAAGACTGAGTAAATCAGCCCAGGTGCCAACCTGGCGTTTATCCTAACATAAACGCCTCAGTATTCTCAGTTCCTGCTGAAAAAATGGGAACAAACAGTGTATTCTTTCAGGACAATTTTCACGTGTAGCTGGACACTGATTCCAACTTCAGAACACTTAAGATATGAGACACAAAGTAGCTTTACAATTTACGGCTCTAAAATTCATAGCAAACACAAAATGAGTGTCACACTCAGTGATCAGAGCTATTCATTTTAGCATATGAAGGGATCCAAGAATTGCTTCTGCCTCCAACCCTATTTCTTAAATCAATAAATTGATATCTTTTAGACTACAGTTCACATAAAATTAATTCAGATGATTTGTGCTTTTATAATATTGCTTTAGTTACCTGTCAGGATTTAAGGTTCTATTCCAGGTATTCTCTTAAAAATAACTGATTATGATGGTTATACAAACTAGAACTCTAGGACAAGTAGCTATTGAGCCTATGAAATATTTATAAACCACCTTTATTGTGGGTCTTTTCTACTGTATTTTAATATACATGTGCTATCCTTTGTCCAGCTTCTTCCAGATATTGGGCTCCTGCTCTTTAAAGAGTATAGATGATTTGAGCCTAAGCTTATTTAGCAGCTATTAAGAAAAAAATAGGATTTCAATTTCTCAAACGGTCCCTTAGCTTAGTCTCAGAAAGCATCACTTTCCTACTACAAAAGCAGCATCCTCCTTGAGTAAAGATCCAGATCATAATTAAATTACATTGACATTTTTACTTGTCACTGACCTGACAATGGTGAAGTTGAATCCACAGGGTCTGATGAGAGGCAGTATGCCTTTACAAAAGAGCATGAGCCTTGAACTCATGACCTGGGTTCAAAGTGGCTCCTCTACTTGTTACCTTAGACAGATCTCCATCTGCTTTCCTCGTTAGTTTAGAAAATGCATATATATCATAAATACCTTGCAAAGTTCTTTTAAAGAAGAAGATAAAAATTATTTTAAAATCCCAGCATGGTACTTAGCATAGAGTGGTGGTGGTTTAGTCGCTAAGTCGTGTCCGACTCTTGTGACCCCATTGACTGTAGCCCACCAGGCTCCTCTGTGCATGGGATTCTCCAGGCAAGAATACTGGAGTGGGTTGCTATTTCCTTCTCCAGGGGATCTTCCCGACCCAGAATCGAACCCAGGTCTCCTGCACTTCAGACAGATTCTTTACCAACTGAGGTATGAGGAAAGCCCAGAATGAATGTCTTGAAAGAATGTGTGCTCAGTTGTGTCTGACTCTTTGTGACCCCATAGACTGTAGACTTCCAGGCTCCTCTGATCATGGAGTTCTCCAGGCAAGAATAGTGGAGTGGGCAGCTATTTCCTTCTCCAGGGGATCTTTCCGACCCAGGAATCGAACCCAGGTTTCCTGCATTGGCAGGCAGATTCTTTACCACTGAGCCACCTGGGAAGCCTAGTACAGAGTACAGAGTAGGTACCCAACAAATCAAACAGTTGAGTTCAGTTCAGTTGCTCAGTTGTGTCCAACTCTTTGCAACCCCATGAACTGCAGCATGCCAGGCTTCCCAGTCCTTCACCAACTCCCAGAGCTTCCTTAAACTCGTGTTCATCGGGTCAGTGATGCCATCGAATCATCTCATCTTCTCTCGTCCCCTTCTCCTCCTGTCTTCAGTCTTTCCCAGGATCAGGGCCTTTTCCCTTATGAAGTCAGTTCTTCGCATTAGGTGGCCAAAGTATTGGAGTTTCAGCTTCAGCATCAGTCCTTCCAATGAATATTCAGGACTGATTTCCTTTAGGATGGACTGGTTGGATCTCCTTGCAGTCCAAGGGACTCTCAAGAGTCTTTTTCAACACCACAGTTCAAAAGCATCAATTCTTTGGTGCTCAGCTTTCTTTATAGTTCAGCGTTCACATCCATACATGACCGCTGGAAAAACCATAGCTGGAGAAGGGAATGGCAAACCCTTTCAGTATTCTTGCCTTGAGAACTCCATGAACAGTGTGAAAAGACAAATCAATAAATGTTAGCTTATTTACTTATTTTCATAGATTATTCCACTTTCCTTTAGAGTAGCAAATATTAGCTCTGCCGCTTGCCAGCTGTGACTTTGGATAAGGTGGTCTCAGTTTCAGCATCTGAAAAGTGAGAATAATCTTGTTTTAAGGATCAAAACAAGATAATTTACACTGAAGAGTTTCATCAGTCGCAGAGTATTTGTGAAGGTGAGATGGTCTTTCTCTCTCAAAGCTTCAGTTAGGCATGGTATTTGCTGGAGATGGGAAAAGGTGCAACTAAATGTTAAGTGGCCTCACTGGGTGGGATTCCATGCTGAGTGGATAGGCCTGAAAAAGATTTTCACCAAAAATATATGAATCACTGGGCTCAGGTCTGGGTCTGTACTAGGCCCTGGGATCCAGTGATGAACAAGCTGACAAAGTCTTACTCAGACAAAGCAAGGCTGTGGGCCCAAAAGGCGGGTCAGCGGAGGTCGAGGGGGACCAGTCAAATGCACTTCCAGGTTCTGCTTCTAAAGAACTTCTCCATCCACCCTGTTCTTACCATCTTTGTCCACTATCCTAGTGAAACTGCCCTCACTTTATCTTTGCTACTGCTTAATTACATGGCATATGCTATTCATTTCTAAACAATAATCATGAATAAGAAGAAGGAATTAAAAAGTTATATTTTTACCCTCATTTCCGGTGTTTTCTTTTATTGCCAGTTTTGGATTTTAATGCCGTGCAGGCAGCAAAGGTGGCCTCTGAGACTTGTGCTTTTTGCAATTCAAGATATTATTTTTTAGCATGATTAATGTTTAATTTTATGAATGCTTTTTCAATAGTTGAAGAGAATGATAATTCTCTACTTTTGTTTAGTAAATTCTGTATACCTATTAAGTCAAGCTTATAAGTTGTGCTATTCTAATAACCTTTGGGCTCACTTTCATCAACTGGTTCTATAAATTTCTGAGAAATGTCTACTCTCATTTTTCCATATATCCTATCTCGTCTGCTTCCTCATATCCAAGAAGTCACTATCATTGCTTTTTCTTCTCAGTGTTATAATCAAAAATTATTTTGCCTACTATGTCTAGGGCTTGGGGGCAAGACAAAAAATAGATCCCTATACCCAATGAAACTTCCCTTCTATTAGTACTATATGTGTCCAAAACTCATATTGTAGAAAGGGCCTGTGTTTGGGAAGGGAAGGTGAGGAGGTCTGCACAAGGATTCCAGAAAAGGCACTGCAGGTCCTCTGTGCCCACATGTGATGTGCAGAAGGCAGACTGAGTTTGGGGGTTTTCTCTTCATAGTTTCTTTCTTTATCTTTGGCTCTGCTGGGTCTCTGTTGCTTTTTCTAGTTGTCGCCAGTGGAAGGCCGTCCCTAGTTGCGATGTACTGGCTTCTCATTGTGGTGGCTTCTCTCGCTGTGAAGCATGGGCTCTGGCACAAGGGTTTCAGTAGCTGGCTTCTGGGCTCCAGAGCACAGGCTCCATAGTTACTCAGCAGCCTGTGGGATCTTCCTGGCCCAGGGAATGAAACTGCTTCTCCTGCATTGGCAGGCAGATTCTTTACTGCTGAGCCAACTGTGGGAAGCCCCCATGCTTTTAGCTTACGGTTCTTAGCCTAGGTCTGCATTCACCAGCTGGGCCACCTTAGCAAGGTATTTCAAACGACAGCAAGCTCAGTTTCCTGGTCTGTAAAATGGGGGTAATAATAGGAATGGTCTTACAGGGTTGTGGGATTTCATGAGATAATAGGTAGGAGGCACTTAGAAGAGATCAGGCACAATCAAAGCCCTGGTAAATATCTCAGAGAGATAGTCACAGTTCTCCAGAGCATTTCACCAAGCACTGACAATGCAAAAACAAAGGCACGCTAGTGCTCTGAAATTTCTTACTGTCTGCCTAGCTCAGCACTGAATACCATTGGATGCTTAATAGATATGTTTGATTATTAGGCTGAGTAGAAATATAGTTCTTACACTTGAGGAATTTCCACTCTAATGGAGAAAAGAGAACAAAGAAAAACCCAAATTCCCAAGAACACAAATTAGATTTACATAAATAGGCACAAATATATTGTACCAGTTACAGTCTGAGGGGTTGCTGGAATAATTAGAATAATCCAAACGAAAAAGGATTGGCTCTGTAAATTCACCTCCAACCTAGAATCCTTGATAGGTTCTTTTAAAATATAAAGATAAAAGAAGGCCTGCACATGGGATATAATTTAATATGTACATTTATTTAAAACTTTCTTTTATGACTGTGAGAGACAAGACACCAAAAAGGTGCAAATAAATATATCAGAACAATTTCATCATGAAGCAGCACTCACTCTACATTGCCTCAAGGTGTGCTTTGTTTCGGCAGTGTTACTTTGAAAAGTTTTCCTATTGTCCTATACCAAGTTAACTTCTCAATTTCATACAAGCTGCCTGGAGACATTTGAATCTGTGGCCCCTTCAAAATATTCTGAAGTTGCCTCCATTCCCTTTAGAACTTGTAAAATCATTCTATTGAATATATTCAGCTTATCTTCAATCAGTTCAGTTCAGTCGCTCAGTCGTGTCTGACTCTTTGCGACCCCATGGACTATCGCACTCCAGGCCTCCCTGTCCATCACCAACTTCCAGAGCTTGCTCAAACTCATGTCCATCACATCGGTGATGCCATGCAACCATCTCATCCTCTGTCATCCCCTTCTCCTCCTGTCTTTAATCTTTCCCAGCATCAGGGTCTTTTCCAGTGAGTCAGTTCTTTGCATCAGGTGGCCAAAGTATTGGAGCTTCAGCTTCAGCATCAGTCCTTTCAATGAATATTCAGGACTGATTTCCTTTAGGATTGACTGGTTTGATCTCCTTGCAGTCCAAGGGACTCTCAAGAGTCTTCTCCGACACCACAGTTTGAAAGCATCAATTTTTCGGTGCTCAGCCTTCTTTATGGTCCAACTCTCACATCCTTGCATGACCACTGGAAAAACCATAGCTTTGACTAGATGGACATTTGTCAGCAAAGAAATGACTCTGCTTTTTAATATGCTGTCTAGGTTGGTCATAGCTTTTCTTCCAAGGAGCAAGCGTCTTTTAACTTCATGTTTGTAGTCACCATCTGCAGTGATTTTGGAGCCCAAGAAAGTAAAGTCTGTCACTGTTTCCATTGTTTCCCCATCTATTTGCCATGAAGTGATGGGACCGGATGCCATGATCTTAGTTTTCTGAATGTTGAGTTTTAAGTCAGCTCTTTCACTCTCCTCTTTCACTTTCAACCAGAGGCTCTTTAGTTCCTCTTTGCTTTCTGCCATAAGGGTGGTGTCATCTGCATACCTGAGGTTATTGATATTTCCCCCTGCAATCTTGATTTCAGTTTGTTCTTCATCCAGAGGATTTGTTTTTTTTTTTTTTTGGCTGTGCTGCTTGCAGAGTCTTAGTTCCCTGACCAGGGATGGAACCCAGGCCCCAGAAGTGAAAGCCCTGAGTCCTAACCATGAGTTGCCAGGGAATTCCCTTTGATCTTTTTTAAAACCAGAAATCTTTCTAATCAGGTGTGGTGAATAACAAGCATGATCAAGATGATAATTAATTCCATTTAGGGGTCAAAATGAAACATGAATATAATGTGATCATAAAATCTTCTGATTATATAATGCTCACTATATACTAAACATAGATATTAATCAAAACATCAGTTTATCTGCCTAAATACTAATTTAATTAATCTTTATGAAAGAGCTATGTGAGTGAGCAGCAGAACTGGGATTAAAACAGAAGCAACATGACACAGACTCTATGCTCTTACCCATGATAAGACTGTAATTATTTGTAAGTAATTAGACTGATTTCCTATGTGACTCGTGGACTGGTTCAGCCTTGTGGCAGCACTGGGATTCTCACTGGCAGACACCATAAAACAGAGATGCCAAGTGATTGCCTTAGATTAGTGGGGATTTGCAATGGAGATACACACTGACATTTTAAGCGCATCACAACTGGGTTCCTTTGGAAAAATTATTTGGCTTTTCTCCTGTTTCCTTATTTATAAGAGGCAACTAGCATCTGCCCAATCCCGACTTTATGATGAAGTGAGGAATAATTACACACTGTGTGCTTGGTTTTGAAGAGCGCCATGTTAGAGACATGATATTCATTAATTATGTATTAGTCTTTATTGCATACTTTATGCTCCTTCTGAGACTATATTCTTGACTTCTTTCACTGATGTTGTAACAAACAGTGGAATTAGTTTTCTTTGATCATTGCCTGTAGTAATCAGATAAAATTCTTTCCTGAAATATTTCTCACGGGACACTTGTCAGAGGTGGAGCAGCACGCTGGATTGCATGGAGACTTGCTCTCTTCCCAGAATGAGACAGAAGGCAGGTCAGAGAACTCAGACACCCCTGCGGGGAGGAGCTTTGGGGGAGGGTGCATAAAGAGAAGAGCCGAGCAACCCCAGTGTGTCTGGGGGGGCAACCATGCCTGCTCACCCCAGATTTGGGAATTTGGGGGTATCCAGTCAGGAGGATGGGTTCCAGTCAAAACTTGGAAGGCAGTGGTCCTTGTCCAGAAGATCTGACCATGAACTCCAGGGTAGGATAAGGGCAAGATGCAGGCCCCATGGAAGGGAGGTCAGCAAGAGATAGATGAGGCAAGAGTGCCAAAGTGCCACCCTAGAGTGAGGGACTGGGCTGTGGGGCAGGGCAACTGGCTGTCACCTAGTAGGGAAACTGAGTCAGCAGCCTATTCAGAGAGACTTGTGCCAACCACAGCGATGGGGGAAGGGGCGTTGTGGCTCAGAAGCTGCGTGGACCCAGAGTTCTACTCAGGGGCAAAGGGCTCTGGGGCTGGATGCCACGAAGGCCCCTTCGTACAGCTGGTGTCAGTGGGGGTAAGAAGCCACAGGCTGGCCTCCAAAGACCAGCTGCACAGGCCGGCCCACAGAGGCCAGCCAGAGAGGGGCTGGCTCTCCTCTGAGGGGGTTGGTTTGGAGCACGGGGTGCGCCGCTGCATTGCACAGCTCTGAGGCTGTGGCCTCACTGCAGTCCACGTGAATTGTGTCCACCTCTCCCCAGCCCATCCCTTGCCGTCGTGCAGCGCACAGCCTTGCAGGCTTTAGGCAGTGTTCCTGGGCCGTGGTACCTGCTGGGAGAAGCCATCTGCAGACTTTATTGCTGGCAAATGGGGGAGCAAGCCAGGAACCAGCACTCTACATCCATCCACAGGCGACAGGCAGTGCCAAGCTGCAGACACCACGTTCACTTATCTTTCACTTTGTCTTATCTGGCCCCAGAGTGAGGGAGGGAGAACTTTGTAACAAGAAGGAAGGACCAATACTGGGGACATGGAAAAGGAGGTATGCAGATACCATGCCTTACTGACATGATTTTCCCACAGACTCAATTCGCTTTCTGCCATACCTTTTTCATTATACTTTTTTTTGATACACAAGTCTAACACTGTTATACTGATATAACAGAAGTATAAAGGGCATTTTTTATCATGGACCTGTTTATTCTTATCATGACTCTGCTTATTCTGTACTTAGGCTTTCCTTTTATTTTTAAAATGAGTCCTTGAACATGAATGGTCATGGAAAATTTACTGTCGTATAATTGCATATAATCCTCGAACTTCATCCAAAAACAATTCCTGGGTAGCAGAGAACTGTCATATTCAATTGTGTTTCTTCATTGCAACAACCTTTGGGGGGCGGGAAGCAATTTCATTTGCTTCATTTTCATACAGAGTAGAAGACCCATTGTGCTTTTGTAATTAAGTTCCCTCCCATCAGGAGAAAAGAACCTGTCTATGAAATGTGCATTGAACCCAAATGGAAAAGTTAATTCAAAATAAAAAGCAATGATTATCTTGTGTTTATTAATGAGATAAATATTTAATAAAATATCTCTGTTTTCATCTTTCTATTTTAAAACATGGCAATTTAAAAGCATTTTTGGATGTAATAGCACATTAAGAGCTTGAGTTACTAATTGGATTAAGTACTCTGCATTTCTCAACCAAGTGCCTCTTGGCCATATCTTCACAGAAATAATGCAGCAATTTGAGTGACAAGAACCTCATCAAACCCCCTTTGCCTGTCTTGGGATAAAGGCTTATCTGAAAGTTAGAGTCCTAAGGCAGAGGCTTCATTGGGTTGTGCTGGGAAATTGTATGGTATTGTGATGTTAGATTTCATCAATTTATAATTTGGAGATTGAAAACATTCAGGTTTTAGCAAGGATTTTTTTTTAGCCCTCTTGTACCCTTACCAGAAATCATCAGCATCAGTGGGCTCAGAAATTCTCTTGTCAGGAATCTGAGCAGCGTGTCAGGCTCAGAGAAGGTCTGAGCCTGGTCCCCAATCCCTGCCACTGTGGCAGGAGAGAGTCACTCCTTGTTTGCACCTCTACACATCTTTGATCTCCTGGAGGAGGGCATGGCAACCCACTCCAGTATTCCTGCCTGGAGAATCCCATGGACAGAGGAGCCTGGAGGGCTGCAGTCCACGGGGTTACAGAGGTGGACAAGACTGAGCGACTAAGCCCACACATCTTCGTATCTCTCTTGCTCGTGTGCCCATGTCCTTTTGTATTTTCTGGGAAGCACCACAGCCTAGCGGAAAGAATACAGATTCTGAAATCTTATAAGCCAGATTCAAATCCTATTTCCCTTCAAATGGGGTAAACCAACAAGCTGGAGACTCAGGGAAGAGTTGCAGGTGAAGTCCAAAGGCAGACTGCTGGCAGAATTCCCTCTTACTTGGGGGACATTAGTCATCGTTCTAGTCAAGCCTTCAACTGATTAGATGAGGCTCTTCACATTGCAGAGGACAATCTGCTTTATTCAATGTCTACCAAGTTAAATGTCAATTTCATCCAAAAATCACATTCACAGAAGTATCCCGAATAATATTTGACCAATAATCTGGTCACTGTGACACAGCCAACTTGCCACATAAAATTAACCACTGTGGGGTGATAGTCAAACATCTGATGGCAGTGATGTCACTGGCATCCCAAGTCAGAAGTGGACTCAGGCCATAACCAACCAGCTCAGCTGCCCTGTGTGACCCTGGGCAAGCCACTCAATCACTGTGTGCCTCAGTTTCCTCATTTCTAAAAGGCGGAGGACAACCCCTACTCCCCAGAGTCACTGAGAGTCTTATATAATACAGTTGGCTCAGAGCTGAAAGACATTTGAGCTCCTTTGCAGGGCACAGAGCATGTGTTTTCCCGTCTGCCTGTTGGAGTTATTTAAGTTATAGTTGTTACAGTTATTCTGGTTTCTGCTGAATTCATTTGCTATTAAACACATAGATTTTGAGCATGTACTATGTGCCAGGCGCTGTTCTTGATGGGGGACCTTGTATTGTGAATAAACAAGGCAGAGTTCCACTCTCTGCAGCGTATGCTCCAGTGGGGCGGGGGAGGGCAGACAAGACAACCAACAAACAAATAAACAAAACAACTTACAGGGATCAGTGCTGTAAAGAAGATACCTCAAGACAGTGGAACAGAGGCAGGAGCAGGTGAGCTGGTTGGAGGCCTCAGGGAGGAGGTGACGTCTGGGCTGTCCTGTGAACAGGAGGGAGGAGCCAGCCTTGAGATGCTCTCAGGGCTGTATTCCCAGCAGAGGGGACCACAGGTACAGAAGCCCTGAGACCTTGAAGAGCTCAATGGACACCAGGAAGAGAAGAAAAGCAGCATGCTGGCTAGAATATGGTCAGCTGGCAGAGAGCGTTGGTAGCTGAGATCATAGACATGGGTGCTGTAGAGACGGGGAAGGCTGGCAGTTCTTGTAGGGTCTTGTAGGTCAGACTAAAGGGTTGGGTTTTATTCCCAGTACACTGGCACCTGCTGGAGGGTTTAAAGCAAGGAAGTGATGTAGAAAGATTTTTAAAAGACAGCACTAGCCAGTGTGCTGTGAAGTACTGCAGGAGGCAGCTATGGACATGGGAGGACTAGTTAGGAAGCTGTTTCCCCAGTCTGGGTAAGAAATAAAGGCAGCTGGGACCAGCTGGGAGCAGCAAGATGGAAAGAGAAGCACGGGTTGAGAGTGTCGTTAGGAGGCGGAGCCGTCTGTGCGGGAGAGGCAGGTGAAGGGTGAGGAGAGAAAGAGGGAGCTGGGTTTAGCTCGAGCAGGTGGCGGAGGGTGGAGCGATTCTCCAAGTGGTGAAAGCAGGAGAAGAACTACACGAGTTTCTCCCTTCATATGACGCTGGGTGGGTGAGCTGGGGAAGCATGATGCAGATTCAGGAGTTCTGTGTGGCCACAGTAAGTCTGAGATGCCTGGAGGTGCCAAGCCCAGTGCATGAGCACAGGGCCGAACATATAAGCCCAGTATCTCGTCAGCCCCCAGGTGGCACCGAAAGCCACGAAACTAGATGCCATTAGCAAGGGGTAGGTAGGTAGAGAAGACCGTGTGCTGAGACTGGGGTTTCTGGTGGAGGAGGGAGAACCAGCCAAGGAGACTGGGAAGAAGCCGTCAGTGAGCGAGGCCACCCAGAAGCCGCACGGAGGGGAAAGACGCTCTCCAAGGGAGTGGTTATCTCCTGGATGCTGCCGACAGGCCCAGTACTTCGGCCACTTGATGCAAAGAGCCAGCTCACTGGAAAAGACTCTGATCCTGGGAAAGATCGGGAGCAGGAGAAGAGGGCGACAGAGGATGAGACGGTTGCATGGTATCATTGACTCAGGGGGCGTGAGTTTGAGCAAACGGCTCAAATAGTGAAGAACAGGGAAGCCTGGCATGCTGTAGTCCATGGGATCACAATGAGTTGACTTAGCAACTGAACAGTAACAACAGTTTAGGTGAAATGAGGACAGGAAAGGTCACTGTGTTGGACAGTTTGGAAGGTCTTTGGCGGCCCTGACAAGAGTAACCTTAGGGGACCGCTGGGGCACAAACACAGCTAGGGAGCTGGCCAGGGAGAGGATGGGATGGGAGGAAGTAGACACATTCATTAGCACATCTGAGAAGCCTGAATGTGCTCGGAGCAGAGCAAGGAGTCTGGGGACTCAGCGGGGGGCTCTCAGGGGCGGTGTTTACCGTGGGAGATATTCATCAAACTTGCCTAAGTGCTCGTGGAGATGATCAGATAGAGAGAGAAAGTGGTCCTGCAGGGGTGAGGGAGCGGAAGTGCGTGATGAGGCGAGAGGGGTGGGGAGGCAGAACACGAACGAGGAGGCGAGTAGCTTTCTGTAGAAGCAAAGGCACTTCTCTCACAGTGGCAGAGGGGCAGGCAGAGCGAGTCCCTGTGCAGGGAACTGCTGGGGACGGGAGGGTGTGCCTTTTCTCAGGGAAGCAGGAGGCAGTTAGGAGTTTAATGCATTTAAGCGTCAGAAGAAAAACCAGTGTAGCCAGAACATTCTCAGCAAGTGGGAGAGTATTGGTAGGTGAGGTCAAAGATGTGGAGTGTAGCAGATAACGGACAGTGAGGCGTCCACGCAGTGAGCAGGGAAGAGTACTGAGGGAGCCGAGAAAAGAAAGAGCAGCATGAGATGGTTATTTTGGAGGTGAGCACAGGGCCCAAGAAGCGGAGCAGGATCGTCAGGGAGTGCTGACTTTGAGGGTGGAACTCAACCCAAGAGCACGTTTCAGCTGTTGAGTGTTGGCCTGGGGTGAGCGATGGCTGAGCATCGCTGGAGTTTGTGATTGGCCAGGCAGGTGAGAGGATGTGGAAGTGAGGCAGGGAGCAAGTGGAGCTGAAGCTGGGTGGGAGGTGTATCTGCCTCCAAAGCAAACAGGTGAAGCTCAGAGAATTCAGCTGGAGGAGAGTATAATGAATGTACTGTTTGCAGAGATGGGATGGTCAGAACCACAAGGAGTGAAACCAGCTATTGCAGAAAACCATTTGTACCTCTAGAGCTGTTGGGGCAGATGGAGGATTGGTGCCATCAGGGCCAGCAAGAGCTTGGAAGAGGGACGTCCCATGGCAGCTGCAACCACAGACGCCGCCACAACTGTGATGAGACAGGGATGGGGCGAGACTTCTCCTACCCTTTACCTCTCCCTAGTCTCTTGAACATCCTGTCCATTGACCCAACTGGAAATCAGAAGGCAAGGAAACCAAGTCTGTGCTCCCCAGAGGTCAGATCACAGAGCAGGAGGTTGGGGAGAGGGTTAAGGAAAGAATCAGCCCAGGAAGAGAGAATGGGCAGGAGGAACATGATGGATGATGCACAAATATCCTACTGACAACCCCCAGCTAATAGAAGATGTGCTGTTTGAGGCTGAGAATGGTGTCATCAATTCTTTTCCTCCCACGAAGTTTAGCACAGGGCGCTTCATGTAAAGACCCAGCAAATGTTGGACCCAATCAGATAGTTGATGTGATTAAGTGCTCAGGCTGCCTCCACTACATATGGTTAGTGACTTAATGAGATAAACATCACCTCGATGCACTGTAGGTCTCAAGAGCCCTGAATTCTTACCTACTTTAAACCCAATAATCCCATATCTCATACTTGAATCAAGTGAATAATTTAAAGCAAATATTTAAAACCTCTTAATGTACAAGTTCAGTTGCCATGGAAGTTATAATAGGAAAAAAATAGCAAACAACACGTCTAGAGGAACAGGGGAATGGCTGTATAAACTATGGAACACCCGGTATATGGAATTTTTGGAAATGTATAAAATGATATCTACAAAAGATGTATAATAACAGTAGTAAAAGTATATCTTGTGTTGTTCATTGAAAATGCAAATTTTCATACACAATAAAATCTAAATTATAGAGGGGGAAAACTGTATACCAGAAATGGAGTGGGAAAAATCCCACAAAACAGATTATATGTGTTTTTCCCTTTTTTTCTATTTTACTGTACATTTGAAAGCTTCAATAATTTTATTCTAAAAATATATCCTTAAGAAACCAGTGAGAATCTGGAAGTAATGACATCTGTTGTGGAAGTGTCCATGGAATTTGGCAAATCCATTCCAGGATTTTCTCTCTCTACCTCCATTGCTTGTGGATATATCTTGTCTTTTTGTACCTAGGATTTCATTTCAAAAAGTCTTGCTTCATATGCTTTAGAACTTGGCTGGAATAGTATTTGACACTTGCGATTCCAATATTTTGTAGCTCCATGTCCACCCCAATATGGAACATCTAGTGAAAAATCTAGAAGAATTTAGTTGGCCATTAAAGTAGGTGATATCTAATGTTCATGAGTTTCAGTGGATAATGCCACTGCATATTTTAAACATAGTATAAAATGAGATGAAACGGGGATAGGATGTCTGTCCTGTTTTTAAAAGTACTTCTGTTGGGTCTTTGTTCTGTTGGGTCTCTCTTCAGGCTGTTAGAACAAAGTCCATAAACTAGATGGCTTATAAACAACAGACATTTATCTCTCACCATTTTGAAGACCAAGATCAAGGCACTGGCAGCTTTGCTGTCTGATAAGAATTTGCTTCCTGCTTCATAGCTGGTATCTTCTTGCCATGTCTTTACATGGCAGAGGGATGGAGGGAGCTCTCATGGGTCCCTTTTACC
Organism: Moschus berezovskii; assembly: GCF_049115385.1. Lineage (NCBI taxonomy): Eukaryota > Metazoa > Chordata > Mammalia > Artiodactyla > Moschidae > Moschus > Moschus berezovskii. Next base: position 90,904,453 of record NC_142471.1, on the reverse strand, counting down.
AGGGCACTAATCCCATTAATGATTAAGTAGCCTAATCACCCCCCAAAGACCCCTTCTCCTAATACCGTCTCACTGGAGGTTAGGTTTCAACACATGAATTTGGGGGCTGACAGAAACATTCAGTCCATATGGGACTTTCTTTGAAGAAGCACCAAGCCAGTCACATGTGAAACAGCAGGAACTGGGGTCCTTCTTAAGCTATCAGCTCTTTTAAAAACTTGATTGATTGATTTCAGGCTGCGCTGGGTCTTTGTTGCTATGTGCAGTTTTTCTCTGGTTGCGGTGAGTAGGGGCTCGTGTTCCCTGAGGTGCACAGGCTTCTCATAGCCGTGGCTTCTTTTGTTGCAGCGCACGGGCTCTAGACAAGCAGGCTCGGTAGTTGTGACACAAGGGCCTAGCTGCCCCACGGCACGTGGAATCTTCCCGGACCAGGGATCAAACCCATGTCCCCTGCATTGGCAGGCGGATTCTTAACCACTGGACCACCAGGGAAGTCCAACCTCTCAGCTTTTTACAGGCTAAGGAAACTTACCAACTCCAGGGAGCCCAACACAATCTACCATGTAGATTCCTGGCAACCTCAGATCCCCAGGTGGTCCAAACCTCTTTTCACTTCCGGTGTTGGGGAACAGTTTGAGCCTGTGTCAGCATGTACTGAGCTCTCAGAAGTTGTTCCATGCCACACCCATTTAAGTGGATGTAACTTTTTATTATTACAGCCACTTATTTGAAGGCACAGAATACCATCTGGAAGGGTTTTTCCAGGCAGTAGTAATTGATCACTCTGGAATTCAACTATTATAAAAAAAAAGTCATGGCTTTAATGTTTAGCTCCTGTCTCTCACGCTTACAAGAATACTCTTCATTCTCTCTGTGATGTGTTTCTGTTTTGTGTAACAGTCTGAAAGAAGAAGTCACTTTGGGTGAAAGGTGTCTAGACTTCCAGAAACTTCCATTCATGCAGACTTCAAACTATCACTTGGGAAAGTTACCGTTATTTATTGTGTGTGCCCTTATTTCAGAGTCACAGGAGGTCTGAAGGAGCTTCCAGCTTCATGTCCACATAACTGCTGCTTATTGAGCAGAGCTTCCTTGCTTTGAGCCACGTGCTGAATTCTTCCTATGAGTTATAGCATGTTGCCCTCATTAACCACCCTGAGTGGAAGGTATCGTCCCCGTTTAAGGAAGAGGAGGCTGAAATGTGGGCTTCCCTGGTGGCTCAAATGGTAAAGAATCTGCCTGCAATGCAGGAGACCCAGGTTTGGTCCCTGGGTTGGGAAGATTCCCTGGAGAAGAGAATGGCTATGGGACCTCAAAGAATCAGATGTGACTGAGCAACGAAGCACACACACACACACAGGCTGAAACTTAGAGAGGCCAAATAACTCAGAGGTTCAGGGAACCTCTCAACAGGGAAAGATGAGCTTATGCAGGGGAATATAAAGATGGATTACAGAAGGGGGAGCCAGCTTTGGGTGCTCACTGTCAAGATATGGGGCAGTCAGCAGCTAGTATCCAACCCATCTTTTTTCAGCGGGGAAGGACTAAAGTGGGGTGGGGGCTGTCAGAAGCAAGAGAGCAGCAATCCCCCAGAATCACCAAGCAGAAGTCTTGGGGGCTGAAATACAGCCATGGATAGAAACCTTATTATGCAGTGTTGCCATGACCAGTTGGAAACACTGCTTGTATTTCATTGGAAACATCACAGTCTTCCCATCACAGGGCTGAGCTTCATTTTCTTAAATAAAAACTATATGGCTGACCCCATAGTAGGTGTTGGGAATGTGGCAGGGAACATGACATGTTCTCCTCCTCTCAAAAGGTTACTGAGAGAGGGCCAGGGAAGGGGGGCCCACTACTGAAGGTGATTTGTCCCCATTTTGTAACCAGACTGTAGTCCTAATTGTTAAAATCTGCTGAGTCGCTTCCACCCATCGGAAATGTTTGTGATAGTGAAATTAAAAAGGCAGCCCCACGGACACTGCCCTGGTTATCAACTAAAATGGTCTCTCAACAGAACTAATGGAGCAGTCCAGCTCTATCCCATTCTCTTCCTTACTGTCCCCAGGATGAGCTTGCTGCTGCTGCTGCTGCTAAGTCACTTCAGTCGTGTCCGACTCTGTGTGACCCCATAGACAGAAGCCCACCAGGCTCCCCCTTCCTTGGGATTCTCCAGGCAAGAACACTGGAGTGGGTTGCCATTTCCTTCTCCAATGTGTGAAAGTGAAAAGTGAAAGTGAAGTCGCTCAGTCGTGTCCGACCCTTAGCGACCCCAGGGACTGCAGCCCACCAGGCTCCTCCATCCACGGGATTTTCTAGGCAAGAGTACTGGAGTGGCTTGCCATTGCCTTCTCCGCCAGGATGAGCTTACTAATATCCAAATTGTTGTTCAATTGCTAAGTTGTGTCTGATTTTTTGTGACCCCCCAGATCCTTGCAAGGGGGCTGTCTCCCCACCCCACGGGCTTAGAGCGCCAGCCATACTCAGCAGTTCAGAAGTGTGGAGTCATTTGTTTCGTGTCTGTGTCTCATGCAGGACACCTTCACATGCCCCATGAAGACAGAGATGGTCTGTCATGTCCACCCAGTCCCCTGATGCCTAGCGTGGTGGGGACACTGGCTGACAGTCGATGCCTGATGTAGACGAATGTCCTCCTGACTGCATGCTCACCTCCCCACTCAGCTACCTACCCCTAAGCATTCCATGTATTTTCATCTCTATGTCCAGAAATTAGCCCAAAAGTAGTCACATAGTAGGTACTCTCTATTTCCTATAAAATGAGTGACCATTTTCCCCTTTGATCGCCCAATAAGTCATTTTAGAACCATGAAAAGGGAATAAAATAATCCTGTGTTCCTTTACTTGACTTGAATAGAAATTTTTAATCTCTCCAAAATTTCATCGTTTTCAAGTCTCAGCAGGCATACGAAACTTTTGGAAGCTCACTGCTTTGAGTTTTCATCACAGTTCAAATCACCGTGCTCCATGTAAAATGGAATTTGTATTTCTTGATCAGTATGGGGCCTTAGGCTCTCAAAAGAAAAACACAACATCTCTCACTGAAGACACTTTAACTCTACATCTGAGCGGAACCACTCCTCTCCTCTCTGAAGGAAGTCTTTGAAAAGAAGTCATTGAAATTACTGACCTAGCAAATAAACAGAGCTACCCTAGACTTAACCTTCATTACTGGGCGCATAAAGCCTGCATACCCTATTGTCTGGGAAGGCGCAGAGGATGTAAATGCCCTTCCAGCTGTGAGCCCTCTGGAGAGCAGGCCTTCAGCTGTTAATCTCTGCCCACTGTCTCCAGCATCAAAACGCAGCCTCTGGGACGTCTTGAACAAGTAAATTACTGGGGAGCTTGAGTATGTTCTTTAACAACTACTTGCTCTAGAGAGACTGACAGTTTTAAACGGGTGCATTTCCAAGTGACCTCATCAGATGTTTCCACGAAGATGTAAGCAGCCTCGAGCCCAAGGAGCCTGCACAGCGAGTATGAGGAGCACGCAGGCTGCCCTGCTGGGGACACGGGCTGACACCCACACCTGAGGGAGGCCCACTGGCACGGAAAATCGCTCTTTGGAACATGTTTCTTTCAGATTTTTCTGTGATTCTACGGAACCCTGGCTTTTCCAAATCTGAGAAGTTAATATTACTCCTAGTCAGAAGTTATCCTGAAGTGATCAGATGAGCTTTCACAAACGTGATTCTCTCTATTCCATCCCGATTTATTTTACTTTCTCCTCCTGCTACTTGAACATCATGCGCTTAGTGTTTAAGATCTCAGAGGAGAGCAGAGACTCCAGAAGAAGAGAGGGCATTTCGTGCCACTCTTGGGAAGACTCAAACCTTGCTTCCAGTTTTTAAAAAGAAAACTCTTCAAAACTGCTAAGTGTGAAGAAGTCAGAAACTTCTCATCCTGGTTTAATGACCAGAACGCCTTGGCTTATTCCCATTCAGATTTAGTTAGCATTCTCAACCCAAGGAAACCACCCAGACTCAAAGACAAGGTCACTAATTGAGCCTTGCTTCTCTCTTCCTTAGGGTATGAGGTTAACGACAAACGTACCAGTGGCTAACTAATTAACCATCTAACTATTGGTGGTTGCTAGGGTCTCTGGATCGCGACCCAGTAGAAGGGCATGAGTGGTGAGACAATAGCACATCCCCAAATCTGAGAGATGAAGTCGAGGCACTGCATCCGTGCGCCTGTGTCTCCAAGGCCGCGACGGTTTGCCCGGGCGGCCAGTGGGCGGTTTTGACGGCTCTTCGTTTGACAGCACTCTGTATTTTGCAGTATCAGTTCCCCCAGTCATTTTCAGTGCTCGATCGGGGACGGGTCATCCTATGTCACTACTTTGAAGTCACCCAAATAAAATATTGATGAATTTCCGGTTACAGCGCTTCTAAAACGCTCTGTGATGGTCAAGGGCAATTTAGACACAGATTTCTAGTCTTTCAGTCTTAGTTCTGGAAAGGGGTGCTACAGCAGATGGGCCTGATATTAACGAGCACATTTCAATGCTGTGGATCCCATGGTATCCTAGCTTATTACACGGAGAAGGCAATGGCAAGCCACTCCAGTACTGTTGCCTGGAGAATCCCATGGATGGAGGAGCCTGGTGGGCTGCAGTCCGTGGGGTCGCTGGGGATCGGACACGACTGAGCGACTTTGCTTTTCACTTTCACACATTGGAGAAGGAAATGGCAACCCACTCCAGTGTTCTTGCCTGGAGAATCCCAAGGATGGAGGAGCCTGGTGGGCTTCCGTCTGTGGGGTCACACAGAGTCGGACACGACTGAAGTGACTTAGCAGCAGCTTATTACAAGGCTGATGCTGGACACAGAGTAGCTGTTCAGTAAATGCTTGTGCAGTTGGCACTGATAGACCACGGGTCACAACCTGTCCTGTTGCACCTGCCATGTATAGAACAAGCATCACATGCAGCTCACCCAGGAGGTGGGGGTAGAGGCAGCCCATGAGGGTGAGCAAATGCTCTACTCCCCACCCACTGGAGCTATGCAAATTAAAGATTTTAAATGCAAATAAAGTAATTGTATATTATACTTGAATAATGGACAGTAACTGAATAACACATTATCTCCATAAATATGTTCAGCCGAAGCCTTAAGCATTATTATTTGCTAAAAATGTAACCACAGAATTCATGGTAACTTGTACCATTTTATGGAGCACAGTAAAGGGTTATATTTTTATTAATGTGAGTGACCTTGCATTTGTTTAAGAAAGTCAATTTCCTGTCCAGAACGTATAAATTTAATAGACCTTAAGGAAGAAGTTTGTGTTCTGGATGAGTCGCTTAGTCGTGTCTGCCTCTGTGCAACCCCATGGACTACATAGCCCACCAGGCTCCTCTGTCCGTGGGTTTCTCCAGGAAAGAACACTGGAGTGGGCTTCCATTTCCTTCTCCAGGGGATCTTCCCAACCCAGGGATAGAACCTGTGTCTCCTGCATTGCAGGTAAATTCTTTCACTACTGAGCCACCTGGAAAGTCCCTGAGGAAGAAGCTTATTAGTATCTAACTCATATGGTGCAAGAAATATCACAAGTTAAATGTAATGTCCCAAAGCCAGATATTGGTTAAATACAAAATATTTTAAAAATCACTTCTAATGTTTAGATGTCAAACAGGATAATACATGCTGATTGTATTTTCATTTGGTTTATCTTGCGTGGGGATGAGTTTAAAACCAAATGGAGTGAGAGTGGGGAGAAGCAATTTAAGAAAATCAACATATTAAAAGGCACCTACCACGAGTGCGGTAAATACATTATTCAGCAGCAAGTTAGTGAGGCTGTGTTTGCTTCTGAAGTTCTTACCAGAAAGAATGCCTTCTCCCTTCATCTACGGTCTGCTGCCTGACTTTACCCAAGCAGTTGTGACTTATTCTACTGATCAAACAGGCTGAGCAAGCTGATTATCTATGCATGGATGCTTCGGTGTAAAAGACACCTCGGGAGCAGTTCAACTTTCTAATTTTTAAAAAACAAAAGGGGCAGAAGAGAGGAGGGAGTGGAGCCACAGTGCTTAATATCCAACTAATGAAATGCTAATGCACACAAATAAATTTTGAAAGAACACAAACATTGCTTTGAAATTAGTGATACCTCTTCCATTGTCTTAAAAAATGGAAGATTGAAACCTGTATCGCGATGTTTACTATGTTTAATTTTCAATTGTTTCTTTGATGTCTCAGATAGAAAGATTTGCACCTGCAAAGAAAAAAGGCTCTGAACAGATTGCAGACACTCTGCAAACACTTCATCAGGAATGTTAGTTGTCAGCATACCCCCAGCACAAGGGAGCCTTGATGATATCTTATATGCCTTTGACTCCTTTTGATTAATAAATGCAAACAATTTTTCTCAGTAACCTCTGTTGCAATCTATGCATGACAATCAGGGACAACCTCTGGCGAAGGGAGGCACTGAAGTCTGTTTTCGCTTCTTTGGCTGCAGAATAAATAGTTGATGTTTAATGCCTTTTGACAATTAGAGAATGAAGTCTCTGCAGCTATGCAATTTCAGCAACTGTTTATTATTTCTGTTCCCTGCAATGAAGGATCAATGTTTACGATAATTTTAACTCCACTCTGGGTGGACAATTTGATTATTTCTTTCCCAGAGTTTCATGTCCTCTTTTATTGAATTCTTGGGTGCAAATATCATTGGCTTTTCACAAAATGGATTTGTGATGTTTCCATCCAAACAATGTATTGAATGGGCATTATAAGGAAGCCAAGTGTGACTCTCATGGAATATTCCATTGTTACTTCCCAAGGCAAAGACAGCGGCTGAAGCCTGTGAGAAAGTCAAGTTTGGTCCCGCTCTAAGCCCTGTAGGCTTCCCTTTGGCAGTGCCTTAGCAGGATCCATGACTCTGCTGTAGGTATCAGGGCAGCAGGGCACTCTGGAATTGCAAAGTTTAGACTCCTCTGCTGCTGGGAGCCTCTGCACAGTGTGGAGTTGGTGAACACCGGCACACAGGGCTGTGGCATTGCATAGCTCCAGGAGACACATCCCAGGGAATCAGGACAGAGCAGCGACCTGAGGCTGTGCAACGCACTCAGAGCTCTGGCAGATTTGTGTAAAGCTCAAGAAGTCAGGCATGCCAAGGAGGCCAGGGTACAGAGGAGAAAGCCGGAACCTGAGAGACTCTGGTGTACGTGGGTCTGGATCCAGGGGTGTGACGCTGTGGCTTCTGCCAGTCGTCCACTCATCTTTCCCTCACTAAGGGATTCATTCCCGTGGTCATGTATGGAGGTGAGAGCTGGACCATAAAGAAAGCTGAGCGCTGAAGAACTGATGCTTTTGAACTGTGGCGTTGAAGACTCTTGAGAGTCCCTTCGACTACAAGGAGATCCAACCAGTCCATCCTAAAGGAGATCAGTCCTGGGTGTTCATTGGAGGGACTGATGCTGAAGCTGACACTGCAATCCTTTGGCCACCTCATGTGAAGATCTGACCATTGGAAAAGACCCCAACGCTGGGAAAGATTGAAGGCAGGAGGAGAAGGGGATAACAGAGGATGAGATGGTTGGATGGCATCACCAATGCGATGGACATGAGTTTGATTAGGCTCCAGGAGTTGGTAATGGACAGGGAGGCCTGGCATGCTGCAGTCCCTGGGGTCACTAAGAGTCGGACACGACTGAGGGATTGAACTGAGCTGAAGTGATTCATTCCATTATCCAATACATGTTCACTGGGTCCTCCCAATATGCCAGTCACCCGGGGCAATTGTGGAGAGCTAGTGGCCGATGGAAAGGAGAATGAGTTGGCATGCGTTTAGTCAGTTCGGGCTGCTGTTGCAAGATGATGCAGACTGGGTTACTGATACACAACAGAAGCATTTCTTTCAGTTCTTGCTGCTGTTGCTGCTGCTGCTAAGTCGCTTCAGTCGTGTCCGACTCTGTGTGACCCCATAGACGGCAGCCCACCAGGCTGCCCCATCCCTGGGATTCTCCAGGCAAGAACACTGGCGTGGGTTGCCATTTCCTTCTCCAAAGCATGAAAGGGAAAAGGGAAAGTGAAGTCGCTCAGTCATGTCCAACCCTTAGCGACCCCAGGGACTGCAGCCCACCAGGCTCCTCCATCCATGGGATCTTCCAGGCAAGAGTACTGGAGTGGCTTGCCATTGCCTTCAGTTCTTGAGGCTGTAATTAATACTTGCTCAGGGTGCTGACGTAGTCAGGCTAGGGTCCTCTTCTGGGTTGCAGATAGCCGTTTTCACATATCCTTATGCGGAGGAAGGGGCAAGGGAGCTATCTGGGGTCTCTTTTATAAGAACACTAATCCCATTCCTACAGGCTCCATCCTTATGAACTAATCACCCCCAAAAGCGTCTCTTCACATGAGAGATTTGTATTTCTTTTTCTTTTATTTTGGCCACACTCCGCAACTTAGGATCTTAGTTTCCCTGCATGCATGAAAGCTGTGTCACTTCAGTCATGTCCAGCTATTTGAGACCCCATGGACTGTAGTCCACCAGGCTCCCCTGTCCGTGCGATCCTCCAGGCAAGAATACTAGAGTGGGTTGTCAGGCCCTTCTCCAGGGGCTCTTCCCTACCCAGGGATCAAACCCAAATCTCTTATAGCTCTTGCATTGCAGACAGGTTATTTACCACCAGTGCCACATTGAACTCGTGGACAGTAAAAGCATGGAGTCCTGACCATTGGACTGCCCAGGAATTCCCCTAGAGGTTTGTATTTCAACATATGACTCTGGGGTGGGGGACACAGTCAGTCCATAACATCAGGCTGTGTCTGGGAAGTGTATTAAGGACTAAACCAAGGCCTGCTCAGGGCACTGGGGGCTTGGTTTGCGTGCTGGGATGGAACGCTGCTCAGAGCTGGGGTGTGGTGAGATGGACTGAGCTGCCCTGTGGCCAAAGGAGGCAATGCCACCTTCTTTGACCAGACCAGGCCAGGAAGGCCAGCAGAGCATTCCTAGGGCCTGCGGAAGTTGGAGCATTAGGCAAATTACTGTAACCACTGTCACTCTGTCTTGAAACCAGGGACAATAATTCCTGACAAGAGACTGGTTGGGTGGCTCTAATGAAATAGTGTATATAAAGCAAGTATAAAAGAGGATATGCTAACAAATGATAGATGTAATGACTGATGGTGTTATCATTAATCTCCACTGGACACAGCAGTTTCATGAGACTCTCACTTGGCCAAATACCATATATTCCTCTCCATCTCTACACTATTTAATTTCTTAGATTTGTCTTAATGACCTTGGTGTATTTGTTACCATAAGTCAGCTCAAATAATTTTTAGAAATGGATGGGATACATTGTAAATAGAGTTATCTGGGATAATAAGTAGATTTCATGTTCTACTGATGAATTGATCCATTCATCTTATTTTCAAGGTGCTTTCTATTCAGAAAAAGATAAAATGTCTGGGAGAAAAATAAGATGGAAGACAGAAAAATCTCAATTGTAGATTATTATTTTTAGTCGGATGAACTGATAGGAAAAAGTATGCAGATTTTATGCACAGTGAGATGGACGTGCTGTGAATGTACTGCTATCGTTGTGTGAGGCCGTGTTACGTTCCAGCCAGCAATCAGTGTGGCAGGGGTTCGATGTGAAGAGTGATTGCAGGTAATAAATACTCCATCCTTCATACCCAGAGCTGATATTTAGGCCTGCCAACACTTGGATCGACTGGCACTTTCTGACCCATGAGATCAGGACTCCAGGTGGCTGTGGGCAATGAGGGGCCAGCCTATATGGTACCAGGTGGGGCCCAAGAGATGTGTTCTCCTAGAGGGTGGGCTTGGGAGGGTGTGTCCAAGAGCAGGGACCAGGCAAGCTTAAGCTTGTGTCCCATCTGCCACTCGCTTTCCAGGGTCATGACCTTGCTAAGAAAAACTGAAGAGGCTAAATCCTCTCTCAGCCTCCAGTTTCCCTATCTGTAAAATGGGTGAAAATAACACCCACCTCAAAGGTGGAGTTAAGATCCTTGCTGAGCTCCTCATTCTTACTCTGCTATACAGTTAATATTTAATAAAAACATTCTTTTGAATAAAGATGGTGATAATAATACTCCCGAATTTGCCCTGGTTGATAGCAGATTTCTACTCATATTTGAAGCTATGGAGATGTCTTTTTTTTAAAGATATTTATTTGCCTGTCCTGGGTCTTAGTTGAGGTACTTGGGACCTTTGATCTTTGTTGGAGCACATGGCATCTTTAGTTGAGGCATGCAAACTCTTAGTTGCAGCTTGTGGGATCTAGTTCTCTAACCAGGGACTGAACCCAGGACCCTTGCATTTGGAGCACAGTCTTAGCCACTGGACCACCAGGGAAGTTCCTAAGGATGTCTTTAGAAAATACACTTTAAAGCAAATTTGAATTAATGAAACGAGGTGATGGAAGCCCTAGTCGTCTTGGATCTGAAGTAGTGAGTGAACACCCCACATCCTTGTGCAGAGGATAATCACTCAAGACCAGATGCGTCTGGCTGACGCAGGTTTGGCCTTGACCCAGGCAGCAGGGATGGTAGGTTTTGAATTTTGGCTGGGCCATTCTTGGGTAAAACTGAGGCAAGAAGGGAATCACCAAGGACTGTATTCTTCTATGAGGTGTGCCCCCAGGGTAGAGAAAAACTTCATGTAACCCCTGGAAATAAGACCTGTGTACACCAGGCGTTTACCTCCTGAAGGACAGAGGGACACCTCCTTCTATCCTCAGGACAACTCCTAAGGAACTATTTCTGTCTCACAGATAAGACTCAGAGAGGCTCAAGGACACAGAACAAGCAGAGTGAGGTTTGACCCCTGCGGGGTAGGGGTGTGTTCTGCTAGCCTTGTCCCTCCCCAGGTGGGTACTGAGCCCGCAAAGGTGTGTTCTGATGGTACAGGCAGAGCTAGCATGCCAGTGAAGACATTCCACAGAGATGAGCTACATCATCGATTTTATTTCATAGTTATCAATGCCAGTGTAGTGAGAAATAATATTAAATGTATCGCAATAGATAAAAAAGACCTTTAGAGGAGAGAGCTAATTAAGGAGCAAGGCTGGATTATTTAAAAGAAAAATTGTTCATATGAAAGGAGATACCCTCAGAGCAGCCGACAGGAGTGAGGAAGTCAGCTCTCTGGGTAGGACGAGAATGTGCAGCCTTCACAAAGTGTTGATCTGGGACCCGCAAGTAATAGAAGAGTCTGCGGTCATTATGGATTGAGCCCGCCGTGGGCTCCTGGTGTGAACTTGTTATCGGAGTATTTTATAGTCCACCTGACCGAAAAGAGCAACTGGACTGTGAAATGATAGAGCAAATAAAAAAAGCCGTAAAAGAGCCAGAGTGATAGTAATGGGAGATTTTAAGTACCTGAGCACAGAGCAGAGTGCATTAAGTGGGTGAAATAAAGCTTGAAGCATGTGTGGAACAGGCTTTGGGGATGGGAGAGTGGGAGGCGGGGAGGAGGCTGGCGAGGAGGGGGGGCTTTCTCCGGAGGGGACTGTCTAGCTCAGGATCTAACGTATTAGTACCTAACACAGACGGTATAATTAAAATCAGCATCTGCATTAGCACGCATGTTCCCGCTGCAGGTCAGCCCAGTCCTTTTCTGCTTGCAAGAGAAGTCTTCTAGACCCAGCTTTCTGCATCCATCGGAGGTTCCAGCACAACCTCCAGTTCGTCCAACCCACAACTCAGGCATTTTGGGAGTGACTGTGTTTCTCTCTGTCATGTCCAACTCTTTTCAACCCTATGTACTGTAGCCCGCCAGGCTCCTCTGTCCATGGGATTCTCCAGGCAAGAATACCGGAGTGGGTAGCCATTCCCTTCTCCAGCGGATCGTTCCAACCCATGGATCAAACCCAGGTCTCTTGCATTGCAGGCAGATTCTTTATCATCTGAGCCATGTGGGGGGACTGGAATTCTAAGATCAATGTCAGCATTGATTCCTAAACTCAACACATTGCAGCCTTGTTCAAATTGCACTGTTTAGTGTATATTTCAAGTTTACATTTCTGGATAATAGTCTTAAAACATGTTTCTGAATAAGTCTCAGAGTGAGTGCTTCCTGTATCAGTAAATTATTAAATGCGTTTCCTCAAGATGATGCCAGGTCAGTCAAGTGTGCTGCCCTGGGGGGCTCAGGCTGTAGGACCAGACACCCAGCACTCACAGGTGCTGGGGCAAAGGTAGGCCCTGGAAGCCCCATGACTAATCCTCGGTGATTGGTGACAGGTAATGAGTGAAGCCATGAGTGCATGGAAGTAAGGGAACTAGGGCAGGAAGAAAGCCACTGTCACTGTCTCTGTTTTCAGGATGGTTTGTGAACTGAGTTGTCACTGGCCCTGGGGTAAGCCTGATCCAGTCTGGGTATCGAGAAAAGAATCCCAAACCAATGGCCAGCTGGTAGGCCCAGTGTGGGTAGATGCTCAGCCCAGCTGTAACTGAGAGTGCCATGCATCACACCAGCAGTCCCCAAACGTATTTGGCATCAGGGAGCCGTTTTGTGGAAGACAGGGGTGGGAGGGATGGTTTCGGGATGATTCGAGTGCACTACCTTTATTGTACACTTTATTTCCATTGGGTCACTTCCCTGGTGGCTCAGACGGTAAATCGTCTGCTTACAATTTAGGAGACCCAGATTCGATCCCTGGGTCAGGAAGATCCCCTGGAGAAGGAAATGGCAACCCACTCCAGTACTCTTGCCTGGAAAATCCCATGGACGGAGGAGCCTGGTAGGCAACAGTCCCTACTGAGCGACTTTCTTTCTTTCTTATTTCTATTATTATTACAGTGTCATATATAATAAAATAATTATACAATTGTGACGTGCCATTCACTGA